>NW_008795127.1:8520808-8529406 GCF_000699145.1 Aptenodytes forsteri
GAAACGAGGCGTTTCCGGGCATGACGAGGAGCCTGGGCACAGGCGCGCGTGTGTCCGTCGGTCTGTCTGACTCTGTGCGTGTGAGCGAGACCTCCGCGGCCCGCGGGCGTCAAACACCTCCAGCACCGAACGGCAACCGGCCGAGCGTTTCTGAAGACCTCGGCGCTGGGGTCGTGCGTCTCGGGGCCCCGCCAGGTTGACCCAGACGTACCGGACACGGCACAAAGGCGCAGTCGTCTCTCTGGTTTTCACCCCGCCGGCGGCGCCTCAGCCCTGCTTCCGCGCAGGGGCAGGTGTCGGTCCGTGTGCGCCTGCAGTCGCGCACCTCCACCCACCTCCGGAAAGCGTCCCCTTCCCTCCCAGCCCTGCCCTGCGCAAGCCCTTCGAAGTAACTGCCCAGAGTAGGCGCCCACTGGAATCGGAATGGCGGCAGCTGCGGGGGAAAGAATTGAAACCAAGGGACGAGGCTGGGAGCGGTCCGTGCCCTCTCAGCTTGGTTGGAATACACAGAAAGAGGGGGGAAAAAAATCAAGTAAAACATGGATAAGGCAATGGTTAAAGAAACAACAGAAGGTGATGGCAAGGGAGGAGAAATATAAATGGGAGGTGGGTGGGAAACAGAGGACGGTGCCGGCCTGGGCGCGGGGAGTGGTCAATGCAAAGCGCTCGAAGCCCTTGCCGGCATAAGCAAGGAGCCTGAGCAGCAAAATGGAGGAATAAAACCTGCCCACGCATGAAACAAAGCTTGGTAGGAGAGAGGTAACAGAGCAGGATAAAATCACTCAAGGGACTGAATACAAAGGAAAGACTGGATTTCTTTATGCCAGAGCAGAAGAAATGATCCGGACATTATATCTTAAGCAAAGGGGAAAGGTTTCACAGAAGATCTCCTGGCAGCTTGGTAACTAAGGTCACTGGAAATAGAAAACCTACAGGTAAGAGTGAGGAGAATCACCCTCCTAAGAAAGTTTTGTCTTCAAGTTGAGGACATACGGAAGATAAACAATGGCAGCTAGAAGCAGTTACTTCAACCAGGGAAAAAGAAACAGGGCTGTCATGCAGTGAGAGGGGCATACAGATTGAAGTCTGGCAATATTTCCAAAACCGACAAGCATTTTGTCTCCATTTTTAATAGAGACGATTATGTGAAAGATGGGAGCGGAAGGAGGATGCGTAATGGGAAGAAAGCCATGGGCAATTACTGCAGTGGGGAAAAACAAATGATCTCGTCCAGAGTGCAGACAGGCCAAGTGTGTGAAGATGAGGGTGGAAGGAGCAAGAAGTTTTACTGTTGCGCTCTAATCATTCTGGAATACTTGCATTAAATAAAGGGAAGGAAATAATTCACAATAATTTGGACAAATTTTGAAGGAATGAATAATTAAAGATGTGGGAATAAATGGGATAAAATCAAGCATGGGATTACATGAAATGTTGCTTCAGCATGATATCTTTCCCTGATAGAACTCTGTTTCCCTTTTCCTTAAAGAAAGGAAATGCGGTAGATGTACTCTGTTCGGGGTCAGTAGTACCTGATACTGTCCAGACAGGAAACGACTGTTTAAGCAGAAGAATGTGGGGATCAGGAGACAACGACAGAGGCGTGTTTTATGTGGGAAGCATCAGACTGAAGGAAAGCTGCTCTGTGGGATTCACCAAGGCCTCTGTCGTCCTTCATATTTTCATTATAGTGGTGTCATCGAGAACACGAGCGTGCTAATGAAATCTGCTGTTGGCAGACAGCAGTAGGAGACATCACCGGTTCAAACAGGGGTGGGAATAGTATACTGGAGAAACTGCATGCCTCTTAGAACTGGGTTGATGAAAATATAATTAAATTTGATAATACTAATGACATGCAGAGATTAATCACAAAAATTTCTTCCATTGACTATGAGATCAGAACTTGGAAAAGAAAGACTAGTTAATTGCAAGATGAGTAGGAATGTATGTTCCCCTATGTAAAAAGGGAAACATAAACCCAGTTATGTCAGATAAGCAATTTCAGAAAAGATCTGCAGTACGATGTGTGATTCTGCCAGCCAGTCAAGAGAAAATCAAAGTGGAACAAGTATGGACAAAACCCGCTGTGATGATCAGGGACTGGACAGCCCATTTCAGAGGAAGATAAAAACACTTGGTGTATTCGGTTTGGCAAAACAAAGAAAGTGGGGCTTGGGAAAAGGGGGAGCCACGAAAGTTTAGTTAAAACTAAGGGCCAATGCCAGCATGAGAACAAGTGGGTATAAGCTCATCTCTGCAGTCAGAGTAGCAAAACGCTGGAACAGCCCTCTGGCAAGAGTGGCTGGAGCAAAATCAAGTCGGACTTCTTTGAAATGGAGCTGGAGGAGTTTATAGAAGGGATTCCATGACTGCAGTGGTGATGAGATTGGATGACCAAGAGATGCCTTCTAGAGGCCTGCAGACAATATTCTAAAACCATTACCTAAATAAATTTTTAGGCTTAACACATAGCAACGCGTGCAGCAGTGGTGTCTCCAACATGTAAACGGGTAAAGTATGGTAGAAAAGGGGAAATGGGAAAGGGTGACGAAAATGAGACGACACCTCAATAAATCGGTTTTATGAAGGAGTTGATTAATTAGGGACTGGATGAAAGTGCTAAAATAACTGGAGAATGGGATCTTCTCCCTCTGTTTCAGAACACCAAAAGCAAAACAATCAGCCAGATTGAAAGGCGGAACTTCTGGAAAAACTGAGATACAAAATACGTTCTTGTAAAATATGCAATTGAGCCACTGAGTCAATTGTCGTAGGAAAGCACTGGGACAAAAATTAAAATTATCACTATGCAAAGAAGGAGTGTACATTTATAAATTATGAGAAAATGCAGTTTTACTGTACTTTATGCTAGCATAAAATTCATAAGCAGCAGTAAATTAATCTCAATTTATGAACCAGTCTTTTAAGTAAGGAAGAAAGAACTCTAACAGTGTGGACACGCTTCCTCAGCTATCAGTCTTTTTGATACAAAATTTCTTATGTCTTCCCCTCAGTTACGCAGAAGTGACTGCTGTCAGAGACAAGGTCTTAGCCCGGGTGGTCATGTGTCGGAGCTAGTGTGAATACACACTTCCACATTTCAGGGACGCATTTCTATAGTTTATTTTGTGCCACTGTTCAGAGGGTAAGCTTGCATGCAGCTTACACCTTCCGTAAAGACACTTCCATCGGCAGCCAGGGAATGAACCTTACTTTGTTATCTAGTGCTTTGGTGATTAACTCCTAATGCCTGTCTTCAGAGAAACAAGTGTTGTGGACACGGTGAGCAGAAACACGGCCGGCATCTGCTCATTCCAGATAAGTATTTACTTTCCAAAGTACCGTGAATTCTCTCTTTGGCGTTACAGGAGTAAATAGAAGAAAGCTCTCTGTTCGTGGCACAGTACGTACGTCCCATGCTCCCAACATACAGGGCCGAGTTGACCAACCCCTGCGAAAAGCCCGAGAAGACCAGAGATTAGCCCTCCCCTGGCACAGCCCTGCATCACCTTCCCAGAGCAGAACAAAAGAGGGAGGGAACAGAGATATTAAAAGAAACTACATAAACAGGAAAACAACTTCTCTCTGTGCTGGGAGAGATCTCCTGGCCAGCGAAGGCCAAGCTTACTGAGTAAGATAGGATCTTCATTCCAGGGCAGAGAAAGGGGGGAGGGAGGGAGGGAGGGACGCGCTCCATGCACCCTCACCTACCCACAGACTCTACGTGGTTTCTATAGTAGCACAATATCAGACATTTTTCTCTCTCCACAAGAAAGCCTGAGTAATGTTCTGCAATTATATTAGTCTGCATTTCAATCAGATTTTATCTTCTCTTAAGCTTGCATTTTTTCCCCCCACTTCCTCCTTATGTAACGCTCCCAAACTCTCATCCAAGGAGTGGAAAGCTCAGGGTTTTCTTTTTCATTCAGGGCTGCCCATCTGCTGCCAGTATTTTCTTTTGTGCTGGTTTGTGCCCCCATAGTACAAGCAGTTGTTCTGCACACAGAATGCCAGTTTGATCCAAAAAGGGGGGAAAAAAGCCCTGATGATGGAATCTCTTGAATTAATACAAACTCTAATGCTTCATTCAAAAATGTGTATGAGAGCACTTAGCAGAATTTTTGTGTTCCATTTTAGGAATGCCTTGAGATCTATGTTAAGCCCTCTAAAAACTGTGGCATTAAAGTGCCATTGCCGGCCTCTCTAAATCTCATCTTGTGTTACAACAGAGTCAGTTTGTCAAGGGGCTAACTCCTGGATTATATTAGGAAAGGTCACTGACAAGTCCTGCTGTGCCAGGCAAACCATAGGACGATGCTTACACCGGCAGAGGAGCGCTGGGGCTGGTACAGCTTCTCTCAGTTGCTAAGCAAATGAAGAGCTTTCGGCATCTGCAAGTCTAAGCTCTGCAGATCCTTTAACTGGAGTTGTCACGCAGAAGTCGCACCCTGAAACTACAGACAGGGAAGGCAGCGTTTCAGTTACCACCTCTCCAGGTTTCGGCTGTCACCTCTGGGCAGGCAGCGACTGGCCCCGCAGCTCTGCTGGTGGGAGGCCCTGGGTGCACGTGTCCTGCCCTGCTCGTGGGGGTCAGCCAGGATGGCACAAGCTCTCACTGGGCTTGAGCTGACCTTGTTCTGAAGTGGAAAGATACTGAAAGCTTTACATTTCTAATATAACTTATTTAGCAAGAAGGATGTAAATTCACATCATGCCTACATACTACAACAGAAAGTTATGATGAGTGAATGTGTAGGTTGCAAAGTCAAATGCAGAAAATATAGGAAATGCCAGAAATAAGATTGCCTGGGCAACCTTTACTCATCCTCCCACATGCATATGCATTTTGTTACAGTCTTAATTGCATAATGTCATACCATTACACTGTCTCCTGTCATACTGGCAGTCTGTCTTCTATTTGCCTATGGGAACAGAGCACCTAAATATACTCGAAGATCTGGATGTTACTCAGCATTTCTTTTAAATCCTCAATTAACCAGCCCATGATGCAACACAGGAAGTATTCCCTTAGTACAGGAATTACTAACTAACTCCTTCATAGGCTTGTCATGGTGTATAGCAAAGAAACGTGAGAAAAGCTCAAACTATTAAGTGGACTAGGCTGCATAAGTCCGGTATGTACATGCCGCTTAAGCCCCTTTCAGTTGCTACCTCATCTTGAAACACCTCAGTGCTTTATACCCCCAAATATTCTGTAGCAAAGTCCCATAGCCACGCTGCATTGAAGCAGGGACTGTAGCCCTGAAGTTTCTGAGATGAGCGGTTGAACCACCAGGAATGAGTCCTTCTCTCTCTTTACCTGAATGAACATCACATCCCTCAGGGCAGTGGAACAACTTTGACAGGAAGACTGAGGGAGCCACATCTCAGACTACACGCTAGACCAGGTGTCTGAGCTTGCTTCTGTAAATGTCACAGACCTGGGCCAAGGGCTTCCTTGAGACTGGGGAGAAAAGAGGCAACCTGAGTATATGGGAAGCAAACGTGACGGTAAAGCATGTTAGGCCAGGTACCTGGCAGGGAAGGGTGGTGGGATGGGTGGGAGCTCCCTGGGAATACCAGGCACAGGTCTTCCCACCTGTGCTCCAGGTGCAACTGGTGCAGCGAGGGGCTGTGATGGCAATCAGGGGAAGAAATGCCTATTTCACAAGAAGAGAGGAGGAAAGGCAGGCTTGCTTAGCCTAGCAAATGGTGTCTGCGAGGGGAGATGATAATGACCTGCTGCCAGCTCGCACAAGAGGGATCATGGAGGAGAGGGGAGTTCCTTAGAGCAAGGAGCAGCTCATCAGAGGGTTTGCCTTATGAGTGGGTTTTGCAGACTTTAAATGCCTAAAGGAATTAGGCACTCCACTCCTACTGCCTTTTGGTAGGAACTGGATCCACATACCATTTTAAAAATGCAATTATTGTTGACAATTTATAAGTAACAGTTTAAAAAAAAAGCCTGCAACTATAGAGATTTCCGTAAGAAACCAGGTGATCCAAAACATTTTGTCAATAATCCAAACTAGATAAACAAAGAAAAAGGTAATGGGGCAGGTTGGGAAGTAAATGATTCCCCCTTGGGAAACACTACTAGTAAGCTACATAGATATGCAGGGTACAAGAAGCTGGTTACATTTTGCTTCACTGTGTTTCTATATCATAAATTTCTATATTCTGTTTTGTCTGAGGCTAGAGCCCATTGGTGGTGCTTTGTGAAGGGTGTGTTTAAGGTATTTAAACGAGCAAGCACTGCTGCCTACGAGGCAGCCTTAAAAAAAATTTATTCATCAAAGTTTCAGGATAGTCATTAGCATTCACACAATTATTATGTGGGCAGATGACTATAGATAGGCAGCCGAAAATTGTCAGAGGAATGGCATTCATTTTTATTAGCAAAAAAATGAGACTTTGGAGCTACTGCAACACCCAACATTTTAATGACAAACCATTTTTCAACAATACACTGGTCAGGTGGCTAAACATGCACAAGGATTAAACACAGGAAGCTTAAGAGCAGACTCTGTCAGCTATGTTTGTTTTCTATAAATCCCTTTGTGATTATGATGAATTGTGCCATAACAGAGAAGTTTAGTGCTATTGTATAGATGACTCATATAGACTCTATGGTTTGACAAGAGCACAAGTTTTTTTCTAAATAAAGCAAGTAGTCAGTCCAAAAATAGAAGTAACACTTAGAAGAATGCAGCTCCTGGAGGAATTACAAATTCCATCTACCAAAAACACAGAGGTTGGTATGCTGGGGCATCTCTGCTGAGGATATTGTGTGAAAGCCATTAATTCTTCATCTGGAATGTAAATCTATGCCGTCCAAATGGGATTTAAGTATTTCAAGGTAGGACTTCAGTTCCTGGCTGGAACCAGTTTTAACCGGTTGGGCAATTTTCATGGTCATTTTTATATTTGCTTTCTTGCTCAGAGCCCAGAGTTATTTGCCCTGTGCTACCTGCAGTGCTGCGGCGTGGTATGGCTGGAATGGGTCCCCAGGCGAGGAAGGAAATGGGGCCCCGGTCCCGCCGGCCGCCAGCTTTCCTCCTCCCTTCACCCCTGGCAGGGCCTCCCCCACCAGCAGGCTTCAGGGTAATTGCACTGCTTGCAAAGTCGAAGGGGACACTGCCACTGTGGTGTATTCAATTGCACATTTTAAGGTTTAATGCCATCTTATTAATAGGAAAGCATCGATTCCGGATAGAAGGAAAGCATTTCCACTCATTTCTTATGCTACACCAGAGCACTTTTCCCTTCTCCCTAAAATATTCAGGACCTTTGAAAACAAATACTCTCATTTGCCTGAAATATCCTGGAGATGGATTTCTGTGGCTGAACTACACAGTCTCACTGAATTCTCAAAAACAAACAAACAAGCAAAAAACCTCTCAATTTATGAATCCATTAGTCATGGGTTTTTTACAGAATTGATTACAGAAATCTCCACCAAATAAGAAAGGAAAATACTAACAGAGAATAAATTATTTTCTAGCTTCGAGCTAGAAGTTATAGGGGTAAGAGCCTAGGACAGGCTGTGCCTGAGTGCCTGGTGCACTGATGCACCATAGCTTGGGGTGAGTTTTATCCAGCTCCCTAGAAATCATTTGTAATTCAAGCTGGGTTGAAACTACATCCTGAGAGGAAGGTTCTGTTCACCCTTTCTAAAATAAAAGCCCATCGCTACTGATGCTTGTTGGACACAGGTGAAGATGTGAAAGAAAACCTGTGCTTAAACTACTGCCACTGATAAAGGCCCCTCTCCTGGGTGCCTGCTGGGGCGGCGGGTTTGCTGAGAGGTACGAGCGTGAGGACAAAGGAGCAAGGCAGCTGGCTAAAGGCAGAGGGACTTCCTATCTGGCTTTCTTGTGAGTGGATTTAACATGGGGTTTCCTTCATTCCTGATGTCCAGGGAGCCACACTGTTACAGGACAGCTGTGGAAGGGATGCAAATACAGCCCAGCAATTGCACCCTGTCCGGATGGGATGGGCAGCTTGGACTGAAGGCAGCCTTACACATACCAGCAGGTGACTGGGCTCTTCCAAGGCTCTCGTCAGTGGACAAGCCGCCATTTAGGAAGTAGGACTGGGCTTGGTTTTGCTGTTGCAAAACATAAAAACCTCTGCAATATAACCTAAACAACCAAGATAGCCAATGGCTCATCCTCATTTCAGTATTGCTCCTGCTTAGACCTAATGACAACGCTCTATGCTTTTTGCATCAGGGACGCTTTCCTGTGCTTGGAGCAGGTTGCAGAGCGATGGCATGCTTAACTACCAGTGGGCTCCCTCTGACCTTAGGACTTCTCTGCCTTCTTATATGTCATGGTTTAACCTCAGTCGGCAACTGAGCACCACGCAGCCGCTCGCTCACTCCCCCCCGCCCCCCCGGTGGGATGGGGGAGAGAATTGGAAGAGCACAAGTGAGAAAAACTCGTGGGTTGAGATAAAAAACAGTTTAATAATTGAAATAAAATGATAATAATAATATGATGATAATAATAATAATAATACACAAAGCAAGTGATGCACAGTACAATTGCTCACCACCCGCCGACCGATGCCCAGCCAGTCCCCGAGCAGCGG
>NW_008795127.1:8530225-8536361 GCF_000699145.1 Aptenodytes forsteri
CCCCCTCCCAGCTTCTTGTGCACCTCCAGCCTTCTTAGTCGGTAGAGCATGGGAAGCTGAAAAGTCCTTGGCTAGTGTAAGCATTACCTAGCAACAACTAAAACATCGGTGCGTTATCAACTTTGTTCTCATCCTAAATCCAAAACACAGCACTGTACCAGCTACTAGGAAGGAAATTAACTCTATACCTGCTGAAACCAGGACATTATATTAACTGGCAAAGGGAGGACCAGAGCTACAGTCTCCATTAAATATCAACTTGAAATACACTGCACTTTAAATTTAAGATTAAAGGGCATTTAAATGCAAAGTACTACCCTTTATTCATTAAAGTATGTAAGAAAATGCTCCACTATATGCCACTGTACATATGCAGTATGTATTTTGCTGCAGGTTTGGTTCCACCTCTGTTGTTATTTGTAACAAAGTTTACATTAATTTTCATGGTATAGGAATAGGATTATTCACTACAAAATGCATTCCAATAGCCTGAAGTTGGGCAAAAAACCAGTATCTAGAAAGTCTGGGAAGATTTATGCTTTTTCACAGTTGCATTTGTAAAACAGATTTTTCCTTTTAATTTGAAAGAGAGTTCTGACCAAGACTAACTTGTAACTCAAGATATGATTTCAAATTGCTGAAATGAATAGTAAGAATCAGCATTAAGCTAGCTATAAAGCAAGCTGTATGCTTGCTAAGAGCATATAGAAAAATTTGTGTAATAAGTCAGGCTTAAGAGCAATTCCAACTACAACCAACTACTGGAAGATTAGACAATGTTGAAATTTAAAACGTATTGGGTTTTTACTGCGTTCTAGACAAAGAATCACTGTATCTGCGGGTCTAACTGCAAACAATAGTAATTCTCCCCAGAAGTTATTGTCAGCATCTCTCCTGAATTCTTGTGGGCATGAAAAGGAATAGGTTTTGTACAAAAATAATTAGGAGAACCAGTCAAATGAGGTATTATTCCGGCCATATTACTTAGTTGTAGATAAAGACAACAGCTGACCCACTGCTTAGAATCACACATTCTCTCATGTCTTGGCATCTGAAATAGTTGAAACATCACAAACTGATAATGGGATTTCTAACAGAAGTAGAAGTATTTTGCATTGATATTACGTGCAGCCATGAATAAAACATTAACACATAACTAGAATGTTTTTCACTTGTATCTGAGCAGTAACTGCAATCTCAGCTGTTTCAAAATATGTATTCTTTCAAAATACCAGAAGGCAGTTGTACATAAAAGATTCATTCTCTTCTGGTGTATGAATCAGCTATGAAAGAACTGAAGTTGCAATTCATTCTCCTGTCCGCTCAGCAAGCAGTACAACTACATTATTACTGATTTGGGACAGATTGTAATGTTATAATTAACTCTGAGATAAGAACTCCTGAAAAAAACTCAGCGCTCAGTAAAAGTATTCTGGGGAAAAAAAGAACAACTGGCTGAGACTACAATAGAACATAATTTTCTCTAACTCGACTCATACAGTATTTTCTAAACCAACATTTACATTTATTAGTGAATGTCCCACTTCCTTTGACTAGCAAATCGTTTGCAGAAGTAGAAACCTTTGTTCAGAGTTATAATAAGAGATTGTGTTTACAGAAAGAAAAATTTTTTTCAAGACTCTCTGGAAGCTGTACAGCAGCTCATCTATGCCAATTTAGCTTACAATTTTTCCTAACGTTAGGACAGTCTGTCCTTTAGCTGGCAAAGTAGTACTAAGCAAGGATATTTTATTTATCATGTCTTACTGTTTTAAAAAAAGTACAAAGGCAAATTATGTGAGTCTTGGTTTGTGTTTCAGGCTTGTAGTTCCACTTGAACTTGAAAAAGTGCCCAACTTATTTTCAGGGAAAAGCTCTTTGAATATGAGAAAAGAAGCATGCAACAAGTAGAGAGTGGAAAACAAATTCTGCAAAAGAAGGGAAAGTGAATTGCAGCCAGCACTTGGAACGGGGGGAGAGACAGACACTGTGGGCAGGCTGGTTACAGACCCTGTGGTAGTAGTCCGGAAAGTGAGGGGTCTATATGCGTATAATATTTTGCAGTCCATAATACGTAGGTTTCTTAAATGGTGCCATACTGCTGTGTTCTGCAGGTAGTTGCTTCAATCATTACATCCTCAGAGTTTTGTCAGTCACCACGAGCTACAACAATGATACGCAGCAGTATTCACGCGCCGAGAGATGAGCCCTGCTGCCAGCCCCACCTCCTGGCTCTGCTGGTGACTGTTGACTCCTGCCGTCCAAGCAGCAAAAGGAAATGCAGACACCGTTCACCTGCCTCAGAAAACAAATTAGCTGTTGCCCTGAGCAGAGAGGTGTATGGGCAGCCAGAGATGGAACGGGGAGATCAGAAGAGGTAAGAAACCTTTCTCTTTGCTGAGTTCAGCCCCGTCGCAGCGCACAGCCAGATCCAAAGCTTCCTGACATCGCTAGGGTTTCTGGAGCTCGGTGGCTTTGGCTCAGGGCCTCCAGGAAGTAAGTGCCTCCCTAGGTCTGAGGTGCCCAAAGTTAACTTCTTTGAGTGCCACCACTGACAGCAGTAGGTACCAAGATGTAAAGAGACAGCGGACACCTCAAACAGCAGTGATCATGGGCCTGCCTCTGGTCACACCTCAGGACAAAGCATGTCCTGATCCCCTCGCTCTATACTTGTGCCACACACCCTAACACCGAGCCAAGTCCAACCAGACTCCATGCCTTCCCCCACCGCCACTTTCCTATCCCATAGAAACTCTATGCCAAGCCCAGCCCTTGCACATGTCTGCCCGCCCCTGCCCCATGCCTCGAGCTGTGTTTTGGCATCCTGAGCCAAAAGCACGGCTCCCACATTGGCGGCACTCCTGCAGGCTTCTGTGCCAGGCCACCCTCGCATCTGAGGCCTCGCGTCTGGCAAGAAGCCGGAGCCTCCTCCATCGCCCACCAGTGCTGATGGGACACCCAAGACAGCTGCTGGCTGCTGCCCCAGAGGTGCCGAGAGGAGAGCAGAGCCAGCTGCAGGTTTGGGTGTGCACTGGCTCACGGTCTCACTGGTGGTACGGGCACTGGCACACAGCGGTGATGCTGTGTGAGAGATGAAGTGGCCTGGGTCTGAGGTCAGGAAGCCCTGGCTCTCAGGACAAGTTAGTCTGTTCACGCTCACAAGGGTTTTTTCTGTTTTGGTTTTTCTTTCCCTCAATGTTTTTTCACATATTTTCCCCTGGCTAATTGCCACAAATGTCTGTCATCATGCAAGAAACTGCTGGTTGCTTGTAGGCGAAATTTGTGGCTTCAAGAATGGCTTTGTTGGGGGATGTATGAGAAAACGTAAGCATCGCGGGTGCGCGGGGCTGTTGAGGCTCCCAGGGAGAGACTGCCAGCGCAGGCGACAAGGCTGGATACAGAACACATACAATTTACATTTCATCACATATTACTGGAGGACATATACTTCACATCTAGAAAATGAAGCTGTTATTACAAGATGAAAATCCATACACTACGAGGCTTGTTTTTGGCCTCGCTGCAAGGCTGTGCTCGCAGGAGCAGAGCTGTTGTGAAGCAGTAAAGGACACGCTCTGATTCACTGTGCGATCCAGCAACAGCTTCCAAACCGTGGAGCAGCTGTTTTTCTTACAGTCACCAAACGGCTTTTGTTCACCTGCCAAATTCAGCGGACTTGTCCTGCCTTGCAGCCCTTTGGGAAGAAAGAGCAGACCCAACTGGCATACGTTGTAGTCACAACTAAGGCAAGCTCCTCCGAGCTCAGACATACTTCAGCCCACGGAGAAGACAAACTGCAGGTAAAGAAACACAATATCTTTCAAGGAGACAAATGGAAGCAATATGTGCTGTATCAAGTACTAGCAGGCTATGTTTTTGTGATACATACTGGTTTTTTGAGAGAGCCAGAGTAAGATTAGTGGGACTCTGCAAGAAACCCCAAACAAGACCACTGATATAAGAACCATATGAGCTCTTGGATCAGCCCCATTGCTCTGGGAGGTTTCTTCGGCCTCCTCCTAATGCCTTTCTACATACTTGCTTCTTGGAGTCCCCAGTATTCAGTCAGTTTTACCAAGAGGAAACATGCTGCACACAAAAATATTATAAGGAAAAAAAATGGTACATGTAGCTGATTTCTTAATTGCAGGAAAATCAAGAAAGAACTTTATGCACAGTTCAAGAAGCTTCTGTGCATTTCTAAAACATGCTCTGCTGTTCACCTAGCTATAAAACATGTAGTTAGCCCTCTCCAATGGACCATAAATATTGAAATATTCACCTAGCTGTTTGGGGTAATGCTGTACTACTTCCAGTTCTGAATTATATCAAAAGCAAGCTGAATTACCTGACTCCTCATTTTCCCCATGTCTGGAATGAGGCAATAATGTTTCCCATCACCATCAAGTACTCTAAGGTGGGTGGATGAAGAGCACTATCAAGATCTGACGCATTGTTAGTAAAATGGTGGCTTGCAAAAAAATGTGCAGGTGCTTTCGGTATGCAAGTGAGGCCAGGTTGTGCTGGCAAAGGATGAAAGTTGGGGGAGCTTTCTGGGAGTGAAGTCCCATGATTCCCTAGCAGGGATTAACTTCTCTCAATGTGGCAAGAAGGCAGAGCCACCCATCGACTGCTGAATCGAGGATGAGGTAAAAAGCATGGAGGCTCTGCCCCCCCCCGGCGGGGGCGGGGGGGGCCCCCCCCCCGGGGGGTAGCCAAAGCAGCTTCAGGAGGACTTCCACAGGACTGTCTGGGGCCCACAGAGCTTCACAGGGACTTTGCTATCAGCCAGAGTCAGTAGGAAGGATGATGCTTTTATACCCAACCAGTCCATTTGTCATGTCCAAAAAGATGTAGGGTTGTATTACTGTATGAGATTCAACAAGGCCAAGTGCTGGGTCCTGCACTTCAGCCACAACAACCCCATGCAGCGCTACAGGCTTGGGGAAGAGTGGCTGGAAAGCTGCCTGGTGGAAAAGGACCTGGGCAGTGAAAATTAGAGGTTTAACATCTTGTTCACGTTAATAGTTTAAACTATTTGGAGTAAAATTTTGACATAGATGGTTTATATGTTCAGACCATAGATTTTCCGTCATGAATGTCAGAACAATTACGTTTAAGGAAAAATCGAATAAATGTGGTGTTCTTGTTTCTTGAGACGGACTTGGTTCGTTTTTTGTTTTCAAAAGGTGCTGCTACTCTGGGCTGGTTCTTAATGATCCATTCTTCAATTGCTGGTAATATCCATGGATCAAGACCCTTTGGAAAACTGCAGGTTTTTTGATGGGGATAACTAACGTAAGGGCATTGGCTGGTAAGAAAACTACTTAAATGTAGCAAACTGATAAATGCTGCACGTTTTTGCATCTGTTTTTTTTTTTCTTTTGTCTTCATGCTAATGAGATGAGTAGTGCTCTCTGTGGTTGAGTCCTATAGTGCTCAATAGTGGTTGAGTCCCCATCCCTGGAGGTATTTAAAAGACGTGTAGATGAGGCGCTTAGGGACATGGTTTAGTGGACATGGTGGTGTTGGGTCGATGGTTGGACTCGATGATCTTAGAGGTCTTTTCCAACCTTAATGATTCTATGATGATCTTGGTTGCATGAACACTAATGCTGTGAAGTTTCTTAGACCCAGTTTTACTAAGACGCTTAGGGATAGTGATGCTCAGAGACACAGGGTGGTTCTTTGGGTGCAGATGTTCAGCTCATTTTTTTCTCTTCAGAGGGCAGAGTGATGGAGACTGCCTATGACTGCCCATGACTGTCTAGAAGTTGAAGTGCTCATCTAGAAAGCAGGAGACCTACAGTCAGTGCTCTCCTCAGCCTAAAATGATTCAAAGACATCTTGCCCCCTCCAGGAGTCTCCTCCAGCCGCTGGACTGCATACTTCTATGGAGACAGGGCATTCCCTGCCTCTTCTCTCAAAGCAGATTGATAGAACAGAAAAGAAACAAGCTTCAGAGGGCCAGAGAGAGAGAACAAGCAAGAAAGCACCTCTCTATGTCATCCACTAATGTGGGCATTCAGCTGAAGGAAGGAGGCTTTGGCTCCAGTCTGTTTCCAGAAGAGCTTACATATTTTTATCCCATCCTTTACAGCACTAAATATTCGGGGGGGGGGGGGAAGGAAAAAAC
>NW_008795127.1:8536383-8563696 GCF_000699145.1 Aptenodytes forsteri
GGGTGGGAAGTAAACAACTGTACTTGTTATTTTATGAAATACGGAGGTCTTCAATCTAAATTTGCTTGATAACTATTGGCATTTGCTAACTCTGAATTGTAAGAGGAGTTTAAGTGCTGTATACTGCCATCCCAGCTGTGAGAATAATTAACATGAACAGACCCCCTCTTGAAAAATAAAAGGTTTCACGATCCAATGACTGTTGCTAGAGTGCCATATCCCATATGAGCAGAGACAAAGCAATGATTCATTAATATTTCTAGCTGGAAAGCTAGGGGCTGTTATCCTGTTGATGAACGTAACCTCCTATCTCTCATTAGAGCACAGACTGGAAGCAAGCCCGAGTCAACCTTTATTATTATAATGAGTCATATACCCTGTGGCAACTGCTCAGACTTCCCCTGGTGCCCTCTTGTGCTAGGTGAAATAAGGGGCAGTCCAAAAACCAGACAGCTTCACAGACCAGGCCCGTTCTCTAACTGTGACAGTCACAGGTAAGCTCTGCAGCCTTCTAAAATGGGGCTCAAAAATTGCCGACCCAGCAGCGGGGCGGCCTAACAATAACCAGCTTGGGGGGGTGGTGAATTTGTTAAGGTCGTGGGCAAGTGCATGCATTTCATGGCGTTCATTTTCTCCCCCCTGCTGGCTCTGCTTTTGTGAACAGCAGGGGATACAGACTGACAATGATCCAAAACTCTGAAACGCTCAGAGAGGGAGTGAAGGTCAAGTTCAATTACCTCTTCATTGATAAGCAGGGAGCCAGCAGCCAGGATATGGGGACAGGGCAACATGCCTGCGTGTGTCCTGCACTCCAGGCTTGCTGCTAATGCTGGCCTGTCCGCCAGAGATGTTTAATGCTGTTCCAGCCCATTTTTGTAGGCCGACGCTTTGTTATTTATTATCAGATTTCTCACTAAAAGGACAGCATCAGGTTTTACTCTTGAATCCATTTTCTGGGTACCCAGGGATGTCTCTAGACATAGGAACCGCAACACTTATATCCTAAGGTCTGCCTTGTACCTGAAACCTGAGAAACACCATCTTAAAAATAATTCAGTTAAACAAGATAAAAGTTCTACAGAATAAAAGGTGTTTGTAGTTCTTTCCAAACATCAGTGCATACTCAGCATATTAGAACCCTGCACAAAGATTAAGCTTTATATCAGATCCTGAATGGAAATAAAAATGTTTTAAAAAGCTGTGTTCAGTGGAAAGGAAGATTACTCTCCAGTAAAACTAAAAGTAAACATTTTGCAAGGGCAAGCAACAATAAGGTAGCTGATTTTTTAGAACTAACCTTTTGTCCTCTAAGATATATAGCTTAGTGTCATGGGAATAGAGAGGCAAAGAAAAGCATGGAATAGTGAAAATCAATGAAAATTTTATCACTTAGTAGTTCCTGAGTTGGACCAATGTTGCACATTTTAAAAATATCTTTGGAAACTTATTGCTTAATCAAAAGCAATAACGCAGGTTAAAAATCCCAACAACCCAACAGTGTCTCAAAACCACATTACAGAAATTAATGTGTTAACTCTGGAAGCTGTTGAGGTTGAACTTGCGGGGCATGAAGTAGCCACAAACCCCTTTGAGATTACCATCTTTTTAGGTTAGACCCATTATTGGTAATAATTCCTACTGTGTTTATAAGTTGGTTAATCACTACAAGACAGCTTGAATGCAAAGGAGAACTAGGAGCTGGGGGAACTTGTAAGACAAATTCCTGGCTGACAGCAGATTTTAAAATGAGCAAGCAGCAGAAGTAGGGAATGAGGTCAGACTGCCCAGTCCCACTACCCTACTGGCTTGTTGGGATGAGGAGAGGAACAGATGCTGGTAAAGATAAACACTTGTAACTTGGTAGTAAAGTGTTTGATAGCTGCTCTACCAACTTTGATGTAATACTGAAGTTTTAAAGCATATAAAGAAAGACTTTTTAGAGAAATGTGATCCCAAAGCCTCAGAAACTGCTCCCACATAAAAGAGGGAGGTAAAATAACATGCTAATACTCCAGTTACAAAATGCTAGGAGGAAAATTACAGGCAATTTCAGTCCCGTTGATATTTTCTTTACTGCTTTGAAGGAATGCAGTAGATTACCTGCATTAGACAGGCAGGCTTAGAAAATGGTTCTCTTTTACAGGCTGCTATAGTCTCAAAGGCTTTAATGCCTTTGGAAGTGTCTACACAGCAAAATAAAGGACACAAAATAGCGTGGTAAACCTCAACAAGCTTTTATCTTGCTAATACAGATAACAATAGCAGCAAAAACATAGCAGGTAGAAAGGGCTTTCCACACCAGCATGTGGCTGTAACATCCGTATAGAGCCCCAGGCTGGTTTATATCTGGGTTGCTAGTTTGTGCTCTAGTCTGTGTCAGTCCATCCTGTGTTGCGTAGGCACGCTTTCTTTCTTGCAGGCAGTGGACACAAATAATAACTAATTAATGGAGCTCCCCCTCACCCACCTGAAATCTGAACAGGCTAGGGACAAAACTGCATGCGACATCAAATGGTATCAGCAGAAGGTTCATTTTGCATATCACATCCATTTTAACTGTGATACCAAGAGAACAGGACCTGTTAAGAAAGATCTGCAGGGAGGAAAGTTTTCAGTATAGAAAGACCCATCTAGGTCCCTGGCTAATATTTGTTACTGGATATTTGGCAGCTTGTGTCTCTATGGGTGATGTCTGAATACCAAACCATTTGGGGAATGGCTGGATACAACAAGACCAGAAACGGTCAGTGAAACTGTTTGTCTTTAGACTGTCTCAAATCCAGCCTAGTAAGTAGTGACCAGAAGGTCCAGTTAATATCTCCTGCCTATTGTTTAACTTATTTTTAAACAATCATAATTAAGACTATTATTTGCACTGTGGCAGATGCTGTACAAATAGGGCAAAGCAATAGGGGAGCCTAGTGTAAGGGGAGGAGTGAGGTGAACACCACTAATTTGTTCAGTATAGAAGACCCATCTAGGTCCCTGGCTAATATTGTTACTGGATATTTGGCAGCTTGTGTCTCTATGGGTGATGTCTGAATACCAAACCATTTGGGGAATGGCTGGATACAACAAGACCAGAAACGGTCAGTGAAACTGTTTGTCTTTAGACTGTCTCAAATCCAGCCTAGTAAGTAGTGACCAGAAGGTCCAGTTAATATCTCCTGCCTATTGTTTAACTTATTTTTAAACAATCATAATTAAGACTATTATTTGCACTGTGGCAGATGCTGTACAAATAGGGCAAAGCAATAGGGGAGCCTAGTGTAAGGGGAGGAGTGAGGTGAACACCACTAATTTGGGTTAACAGGCACCCAAACAGGCTCTGAACAAGAAAACAAGGCACAAAATGGCACATCAGTAGCACCAGAAGCAGCAGCTTGCTGTGTCCATGCTTTGCCAGTGCAGTGGCTATCGCTTACCTGCCAGTTAATACAAGATCCAACCCAAGTTTATCACTGTCAACATCACTCACTGCAACACTGAATCATTACACTCCTTGCCCCTCTCCGCACCAACACGTCACCTGCATGCCAATTCCCTCCAGAAACTGCACTTTTCTACAACGCTGATTAGAGCTAGTTGGAATTTTTTTTTTCTCCACTGAAAAATAAACTGTTTCCATCAAAAATCTAACCTACACATCTTTCTTCCATTTCTGAGATACAGTTTGTTCGAAGAAAAATAAAAAAAAGTTGAAGGAAATGATAAACTGATTTCTTTCCACTTTATTTAGCTGAAAATGATCTGGTCAGGAAAAAGATCCTGATCTGCTAGTAAGGCCATGTATGCATCGACTGGTTTAAGCCAAATTCCCAATCCAGTTGAGGAACACAAGAGAAAAGAGGCTTACCTTATCCCACTTGTTCCAGCTGTTTTCCATTGCAATGGCACGTTTAGCCTGCAGTCACCTCAATGCAGAAAAAACATACCAAGCTAACCTGCATGCTAGAAATGTGCCAACCCTAAACTCGGTGTAGGTTGGTTTATCCAAGAGATAAGGTGCATGTCCGTGCCTGTGACACCTTTAAGTTACGTCTGTGTAAGTCACTTTACATGGATGCAGCACATCTATATTAATGGCTCTCTGTTGATAACCTCAGTGGTGTACGTTTTTCTACAGCAGATAATGAAATAACATGCAGCCTTTCCAGCTGAGAAATATTCTCATCTTTTCCTATTACAACGGCGGTAAAAGGAACCCAACAAGGTCACATAGTCCAGCCCCACCACCCCCACCCCAGGCAGGCACAACTAAATTTAAACCATCTATCTATCACAGGAACTGCTTACTATACTTTTCTTGTCTGCTCACACATTCTTTTTAAACCAACCTTAACCTTTCTCTTTCAATTAAAAGAGGATGGATGATATCTTTCTTGCTCAATAGACTTCCTGCTGTTTCTCTGTTTCTGTGTGTTGTTTTTGCTGGATATTTTTCAAAAAGTCAAATGCCCTTCCTAGAAATCTGGGCACCTTGTTGTTGGAGCTAAAACTGCTGTCGGAGTTTGCTGTTGACTAATGTGTGTGGACTGGGATTGATGTCATTTTTGTAAGAAAAGCAAATGCTTGCAGGAGAAGAATGGGAATATATATTATTGTGGGCATTGAGTTATGCATTATGGAGACGGTACGTTTTCTGTTTCTTATCTGATAATTTCCTTGATTTTCTGGGACAGATTCTCAGCTTGTATAAACATGATTTTGAGTAGGACTGACCTACTTTTTACGCTAAGCAATAAGCTGGCTCTCGGTCTTGACGGACAGTGTACTTGACAACCTTAAATGAGAATTCACAATATTTCTCCGTGGCTCCAGCTGCACTGTACATGATGGTGATTACCAAGAAAAAATATAAATCTGTGGGAAAACACAGATTTGTTTGTAATATGCACTACTGAGAAAACAGCAAAGACCCTTTTTTTGAAATAGAGATTTTACTTACAAGATGCTATGGCTCAAGGGTGTATTTTGGCCAAAATGCTATGCTCTGATGGAACACAGAAAAGTACAGACCACAAGAAATCAGCTTTGATCAACAAATGTACCATAAACACAGTTATCACATAATTAGGTCTCTGCCATTCACTGCTGCAAAGACTGTAGAGTTGTGGAAAGCCCTGGAATAGTAAGGGCATGAATACAAAATAGCCATTTTCTCGTATTTCAAGTGATGCAGAAAGAAGTAACAGTCTACCCATTTTCACTGTGCAGTTTTTTAGTGTTCCTGAGCAGGGCCTGGATGGTAAACACTTAATAAAAGGCGGGGGGGGGGGGAATAATCTAAAAAAAAGAGGGGGGGGGGGGGGGGGGGGGGGGGGGGGGGGGGGGGGGGGGGGGGGGGGGGGGGGGGGGGGGGGGGGGGGGGGGGGGGGAGAAAGGAAGTCTCCTGCCCGTTTTCTCCCCGTATGTATTAAACTAATTACTCTGCTTTAACAAGGGAAACTTTGTTCTCATAATTTCCAAGTTTCATTTCAACCCCTGCAGCTAATCATGACCACGGTCGCTGATAATGAGTAGTAAATTGTTATAGTCCTCAGAGCCTGATAGGTACATTCCAGCCTGCATCATGTAGCCCTGCTTCTCTATACATTATTGTTCACAGATGGTAGCTGTCAAACTCTGTCAACTTCATATACACACTCAGAGAGTCACATCCGCATTCCTGGAATTTATGACTGCACAGCCCTCACCTTCTAAGGCCCTTAATTCAATAACATGTCACGTCCCTTCAGTCTCACCCTGCTTTAAAATACTTTCACCCACTTACAGGCCTTCCATTTAGAAAAAAACCCTACTGAGTTATTACAATGTAAATATTTTAATAGAATAGGGGGGAAAAACCTATCTGGCTTTAAACAGCCCCATTATTACGTTAAGATTGATGGTCAGGAGCTAATGGAGCATTTGCTTTAAAAGTTTATTTAACTACAGGGAAAGTGGGTGTAGATATGTGTATCTATTGACTGCCACATCACTGAGTCTTCGCGTAACAGTACATAATATGAAGAGATATTTGCAGGGGCTTCATTGTCTAAAGGGTATTATTTAGTCCAACTTTGTCTAATATTTAAACCCCAAGCAAAATAAAAATAGATATGAATAATTTCCATTTCATTTTAAAAGCACTTATTTTTAAATGAATAAATATTGCACTTTAAAGATGGATGTCTGAGGACACTGTCACTAATAACATGAATGATAAAGGAGAAATTCCTTCCTTTGCCCAGACTGAGAAAATGAAGTGCAAATAAGTAAACAAGGCAAGTAAAGCATAACAAATAAATTAAAAGACATTTTGTTTTTCTGCCTAACAACGCAAAGATGTTACTACTAACTCAGAGACCATACTTGCTGCATGTGTCCCCCCTTCCTCGTGGGGCTCTTCTAGCCAACCTCCTGTTGGCTCAGGAAAGGAAATCTGTAGAAGCACCTTTCCAGAGCTTTTGCACTTTCAAACTGGCCTTACCTCTAGTTCATCCAGGGCCATCTTCCAGAGAGGACTTAAGCAAAGCAAGCTGCAGCAGTGGTCTGTAAGCTGACTGCGTCTCAGGACTGGACACGAATCAGCCAGAGCTCTGAGCTGGATCTGCCCTTGCATTTCCCATCGCCGAGCTACTCAGAAAGACAGCAAGTCTTTAAAACTGAGGGAAGCCAGATTTTACTAGGATGTGCACTATAAATACTTCTTAAAGACAGAAAACTCAAACTGCCCACGTGGCAGATATCAGAAATTAAAATGATTGGTACATAACTCTCCCCTGTCCCACTGTGTCCTTAAAGACAGGCCCTTACTTAAAGGCTTGGTTTTTTGGTTTGGTTTGGTTTTTTTTTAATTTCACCTTTTCCACAAATGAAGAACACCTGAGCATCGCCCTGCTGACACCCATGTGAGTGACCTGGCGGGAGTGCATGCCCTGTGAACAGCACACAGCGCTTCACCACTAACCCAGCAGCCACGCTGGCTGCGTTAGAAATTAAGGTAGTCTCATGCTGTGAACAAACTGAACCAAGTTTTCCTCCTACATGTCCTTCAGGCTAAAGTAAGCCAGTTTGTATCCATGAATAATGCAGTAGGACATAGCTGGTCTTGGAGAAACACTTCAATTACACCCCCACACCCCCAGTAAGAGGAGAACTATGAGTAATCTGATAGGGGTGACTCTGAAATTCAGTTGCAATGCTGGAGTCTCCCTTCCCTCATTAACCTTTTTAAAAGAACCCTATGACTCTCACCAGCGTCCCTGGTGGGAACTGGTGCCACCATTAAAGGCATGTAGCACACACGCTATGTCACATTTATGGCCATCTCCTCCGCTGCTAATATCACTGTGAACCCATTGTTGCAGCAGTGATGTATATGCCAGATGAAAGGTTTGTGAGGCTATAATTTATCCAGAGCTGGATGTTCTGAGACTGCAGCGGTGGTGACCTCGAGATCATGTCACAGTGGGACTCCTTTATAGGTTCCCCCACGCAAGAGTGCATCCTGCCAAGGTGGAGACCCAGCCTGGGTCAGAAGCTGGCTCTTGCGAAATCTTGGGAATAACATTCTGAAAACAGCATGTTCTGTTGTCTTCCTTCACCTCGTGTGAAAGGGTAACAATTAAATCATTGCAAAATGCATCAAATGACACTTTAGTACTAGCAACAAGCAAGCTAAAAATGGCCAGGGATTTAACTTGAGTTGTGATTTTAAGTTTGCACATTCTCAAAGAAAGTGTGATAGACCAAGACACCTGGGAATGTAAGCAAAACAAAAACAAAAAGAGAAAAAAAAGGCAAAAATGCATCCACCCCATTAGTAAAACATTAACAAGGTGAGGAATGTTTTGATAGTCTGTGATTTCTGAGATTCTAGTCTGATTCCTTTGCTGCCACAGCTCTTCTGTATAGCTGGGTAAATTGTGCACAGCCTTTCTCTACCACAGAGGAGATAAAATATATTCAAGACTCCAAAACTACTCAGATATCACAGTAAAAGTGGCTGCAAAAGGGGCTGCATTATCACATCTGGACTTGAGTCAGGAAAACGTCTTTAGTCAGGAAAACTCTTCAAGTCACCGGGAGATATGGTCTATTCACAGTGACACTGCCCCAGTGCCCTGTTGTTTGCCTCTTTGGGGAGCAGAAGCAGAAGGTTATATGAAAGCTGTTCAGTAAGATCTTACCTGTTTTTAAGGTATTGGAAGGGGAAAAAAGCCATTTATAGGGTGTGATTTTAAAGTCTCCTATGTATGGTTTTGGCCATGACAAGACAATGTTTCAGTCCATTCTGCATATTCTCTAGTGCCACAGGGCATAAAAGAAAGCAGCATTACACGGCACGCAACCTGCTAACAGAGCCACACCATCCATCAGCTGCGAAATCAGTCAGCTGGGCCCATTCTGGCTCTTACTCTGTTCCGATTTCTTGATAACCGTTCAGCTAGAAGTATATGGGATGTCTGAGAAAAATAACCTCAAGGAATAATCTAGTCTTCCTAGGAATATCCGTCTTGATCAACCAGTTGCCTAAACGAAGGGAGCCGTGGATACCAATTACCCTTCTAGGTGCAGGTCTGTCTCCTGTAACATTTGATGAAGATCCATGGTATAACAGGGAATGTGAAGAGCAGCAGTTAATACAGATTCCGTCCCACTGAATCGTGTGGGCCAAACTACTGGTCCATATGATTCTGCAGTGACCTGTATTTGGGTAAGAAAAGTATTTCTCTCCTCCTACTAGTATATTTTATTTGAATAGCTTACCAAAACGCAGACTGCCTGACCACAAGAAGCGTGTGCAGAATTCAGCAGAACGTGGCTTGGATCTTAGTCAATAAATTAAGTGTTAATATATGACAAGTAATTAAAACCCATACTGAAAAGAAAGTGCTAGAAAAAATACATGACTTTTGAAAGAATGGTTAAATTTTTTCCTAAATTTAAAAAAGGGGGAAACTATTAATTTGGTCTTACCTATGAGACGACTTGCAGGTTACAGAGAAAAAAAAAAGTCTAATAATTGTAAGATTGCCTGGATTTAGATTTGCAAACTTTCTCCACCATCGCAGGATCTGAACCAAATCCAAGTATTTGAAAGCCACTGAAGTTTGCTCTTTTCAAAGCACAAATCTAATCCACTCTAACTCTATGCCCTGCTTGTTACAAACAAAAAGTCAGCTTTTTTTCCTGTTTATGTATCGGTTACAGCTTAACTGGGGATACAGTGGAGCCACTGTACTGGTGACTTGCTGCTGATCTACACCACATTCCTTCAGGTGCCGATTAGAACAGCCTTATCAGGAAGCTTTGTGCAGGTGCACCAGGGAGCACGCTGCTCTGGCAGCGGCCTGGGGAGCATTCTTCTACCGAAACATCAGGGCCTAATTACACAGCAGTCATTGGGGAACACATGCAACACAGAGGATTTCTGATCCAAAGTCCACAAATAATAGTAGAAAGCATTTTCTAATGCGAACAGAAGTGATTTTGCAAGCCAGGTTTTCACTTCACCTTGCCAAGAGACTTAGAAACATTCCTTTGTTGAGCAAGCCTGTGTGAAAAATACACAATTGAATCAGTAAACAATGAAACAATTTACAACCAGCTTGTAAAAAGTGCAATAGGTACATACTTTTAAAAATATGTATGGGTCTGTACTACAATGCTTATTTTCAGTGTTCTGTACCTTGAGCAGCAGGATTATGGATTCCCCTGTCTCACCAGGTGAAGAGGAGGGATGAAGGTGAGCAGCAGGAAGAAGGCCTGGCAGGGGCATGAAACATTTTTTGGAGGGGAGAGAATTTAACCCAATCTGCTACTCACCTTCCCTTCTCTGCTGGAGAAGGTGACAATGAAGGTGAAGTACCATGTTAGAAGGCCATGACTGGGGGAGACACCCCCACAGATAGCTCTGGGAAGGGGGAGGCACAGGGGCTTACTTGCCAGCTAAGGAGGAGCTGCACGAAGAACTGGTTTCATGTGAGGAGGCGCAGGAAGCCCGTTTCCTTACTGGGACAAACAACGGTTTAGAGTAGAATTAGACTAATTATCTCAGCAGCAGTTGCCAAACCCACTCCCTCTTCAAACTGGCGCTCAGTGTGATTTTTATCCAAGCAAACTGTATTCAGCACTACAACAAGAAGCTTTCAAGAGCCTCGATGGAACAGCACGTCCAGTGTGCTGAAACCATCATGCCAGCAACCAAACACACACTTCACACGCTTCCTGGGCACTACGGCCACCTAGCTGTTTGGGGCACTTTTGGGACAGAGCTTTTTCTAGTTGGCATATCAGAAGCAGAAATAGGTTTGGGGTTTCTTTCACTCACAGAGTAAGGCATTTTGTTGAATGGCAAGGTAGCAAGGTTTTGCAATGTGATAATTTATAGGACTGAAAGGTTTCTAGGTAAGTAAGACAAAGAAACCTCGACAACAGATTTATGGAATTTGATTACTCTAACAGCAAGAACTTCAGAACATACTTGTTTGGCCATTCTGATCTTGATTACGTTATTAATGTGAAGATGATTCAAGTATAAGTGAATTACTCTTGATTACGTTATTAATGTGAAGATGATTCAAGTATAAGTGAATTACTCTTTAACAGTTGAATAAGGTACTCCAGATGTACTGTGGGATATATTACTTTCCATATTTTTAATAAATATATACATTAGATTGCTTGGTTCATAAAAAGGCACATGAGTACAGGAAGATACATGTGGTGTTACTACCTCCTCTAGGGAGCACAGGGTCAAGAATTATCTACATATAAACAAGCAAGGTGAACACGGTGTATTGATCTTTGCTCTGTGGTAGAAGGGGTTTTGTTACTGTGCACTATCCTCACAGTAAAAAATCGAGAGATTACCAGCATAAACTGGTATTCATAGGATTCAGCAGCAACTCCTCTGTTAAGTCCAGTGCTGAGTTATAAAGTCAGTTGTCCTTTGTGGCTCCTGCATTAGATGAAGGATGGGAAGTTTTCCCTCCTCGTCATCCTAGTCTTCCTGTACCACCGGATAAGAAAGCTCACACTGTACTAGTTCTGGGAACAAAAGGAACGGTTCTTTTCTCTAGCGCTGACAACCTGATACCATTCACAAGCACTGCCAATTTAAATTAGGAACGTGGAAAAGGTACAAGAAGTTTAGGCAGCTTAACTGAATTGTTATGTTTATTGAAAAGGGCCTCTGGTACCCTGAATTTGTATGCAGCCGGCGGAGCTGCTAAGCCAGAATAATCGATCACCAGGAACACAAATGCGGACCAGACATGTTTCATTCAATTAAGCGTTCAGTAAGATTTTTGTCCTCCATCTGGGCATTCTAACAGCAAATGTACCCAGGTGTTATTTTTAAAATAGAACTGTAATTTGAATATTGCCAAGCCAATAAGATCGTTACCAGAAAGGTCACAAGCATCCTTAAATATAGTGCAAATTGACCTATTTTCTAGTAACAAAAGGCCTTGAGGGTATGATTTTTTGACACCTTATATTCAGTTATTTTTCTCTCTCAGTGTTTCGATATCAGCTGAAAATCATCTTAAGTGTTACAGTATGGTGGCGTTATGTTCCCTGCTCTCATGCTGGAACAAGAAGGAAAGCTCAGTGGTGTTCTTTCCATTTCCTTGCTAAATGTTGTATACGTAGAAAAGAACAAGTAAGAGGGTAGGCCAGTACAGTCTTGAATACCAGTGGTGAAAGATTATAGCCTACTGATTTCAAAACGTCTTTAAAAATTATTCTGAGAACAAAATGTACCTGTATGCTTTTCCCCAGTATGCTGAGAGATTAGATGAGTACAAAACAGTGCATGGGCTGCCTGCCTCCATAATAAAAGAATCACCAGGCTCTGCCATAAATCTGCAGTAATTCTAAAATGAGATTGATGTGGTTATTACTAGCAATTATTTAGCAAATGTCTCAACTATCAGGTTTTTTCAGTTACAAAATAAAGGCAAAGAGGAGAAAGCCACTAGTCTTTTCTCCACTCCCATCTTACCAACTCCACATATTTCTGTGCTGATTATTAACCCTCAGTTGTTTTTAACGGTGGGTTTGGATCCTACACGGCCTCATGGAGACCTTGGCGCAACCCTCTGGATAATTTTCTTCCCTTGTCCCCTTGCTTTGTGTAAGTTTGAGATTTTCAAAACTGAAAAAGTGAAGCCTAGGTTTCAAAAAGAAATTTTATAATAATTTAGAGTAATTTGGGTTTTTTTCCCCTTAGTTGATAATATAATGCAGTGTTTTTGCTTTTCAGCAGTATGCTCCAGCATTTTGCCACTTGCTCTGTTTTAGCTTGTTCTCCTTTCAAGCCATCCAGTAATTTTAAGTGTTGCAACTTGAACAAGGCAAGGTCTCTGCATTATACAAAATATCCTGGATTTGATACACTAGCATTTCCTTCACAAGACAAAAAGCCTTTTTGTTACAAAATTTATTAGGTTTCAAAAACCTATATATGACACTTCACTAGAATTGTATCATTTCTGGGACTTAGGGAAGCTTCTTTCATGTTGCTGTGAATCAGGGTAAACCTGCTATAAGCTATCACTTGGTAAGAAGCAGCTCTGTTACCATATGCAGAGAATCTAACAATTAAGATGCCCTGAATAAATGGGGCACAAGTACATCTTTAAACAAAATGACACTTTTGTCCTTGGGTAGCCAAGGTGTTTGGCTGTTGTACAGTGGGTACAATGAGGCAGTGGATTACACAAGAAGGAACTAATTTTCTCAATACAGTAAAATCTGTTATTTATAGAAGTATGATTATAAGGAGACATATTTGCTCCTATTGCTTTATACACAATTCCAGCTATTTAAAACAGTTGCAGAAGATCAAAATTGTTGTTATTATTATAAAATCATTAACGCTATATAGCCTGCACTGCTGCTGGATGCCCAACTTTATAGAGAACCAGGTCCCTTAGGATATATCCAGGCTCCATGGCACAAACTCCCCCACAAAATTAGGTCTAAGCAGATTAACTTGCATACTGCAAGAAGTCTAAATGCAATTTTATGGTGTTCCCTATAGGCTTATTTAACATGTTCCTCTCTGCTACTAGAACAAGGACTGATTCTATATAAATTACAGTAGACTTTTTTACACTGCACTGATCACATCCCTTTAGGCTCATTTGTAGATTTGCAGCTCCAGGAGAGAACAGCAAATGGACTCCTGAGTGAGGGAACTGTATCCTTCTCCAGCCCTACAAATGTCTGAGAGCATACTTTCACAGGTAGGCACACCATAATGAGGCCCCATCCATTTCCATTACCTTCCTCCTCGCTCCCTAACTCTTTCCTGAAGACATAATGCCCCGCAGAAGCTGAGCCTGCTGGGACCTACATTCTTGACGAGTCCTCTGTCTTCGTTCTGATTAATCTTGGGTAACCATCCATCCCTGGTGCAGATCGTTTCTGTATGCATGTTTACATAAGCAGATCTGCTCCAAACAGCTTGGAATCAAAAGCAGCAAGCAAATGTGGTAGAACCCCCAGCACTGTGTTCAGCAGAGCTATAGCTGAACAAGGAGCAATGAGCCACAGTCTGTGATCTCAGCTGGTTCTGTTTCTAGTTAGACAAGGACCGAAACCATGCAGTCAGTAAAACCAACTGCATTTGAAAACTCAAAGATGTTCTTGCCGAATTTGAGCACTGCTTTTCTAACAAGCAGAGGTGATATTACCCGTGGTTTTTTCAGCTGAATTAACAGCTGAATGAACAATTGTTCACCTAAATGAACAATTCCTTTTCTGGACAAGCTGCCTGCATACAACTTATTGGGGGAAAAATTATCCAAGGTTAAAAAGATAAGTGAGTTTTAAAGCAACATTGCTGAGTTGTTATGTAATATACTTAATCATATGGCTTGTGTTTTAGACATCTTTTTAGTAGATTATGATTGTGAACAAAGTATATTTCAGACTCCTAAACGATCCATCTACAGACACTAATGATGACTTGTACTGAATACCCCACCTTTTGCTAAATTATAGACCAGAAATGTGAGAGGTGTGTGAAATGCTTCGGGTTTTGATATATAAACTATCAAACAGGGAGAAAGACTAGTTTAGCTTTGATATGGACTAGACATACTGAGTTTTACAAAACGTCTACATTTTGTTATCTATTTTGTTCTGTTCTTGACAATTTTTTATTGACTCTGGATAAGTTTTGATCACCAACTAATTCCCATGTTGACTTTAGTTTTGTAATTCATCATACATCAATACTTTGTTGGTGGAACAGACTACTGAGCTTACGTTGTCACAAACAATATTTGACATCTCTCTAGCATGCGGCTTTGATTTTTTTACCCTCAGGTAATGTTTTTAGGGGACTGAAGAAATGGACTTCCCACAATAGGTAGCATTCGGTTTGAGGTGGTTACTATTTCAAACCAGAGCAACCAAACCCAGCTCTCAAGGTTCCTGAACAATGTGTGAAACACAAACCACTGCATCTTCACTTTCTGCTTTCATTCTTCACCATTCACACAACCATATCTACACTTTTCTTCAGTCCATGCCAAAAAATGTAAATGAAATTTGCGGTAGCTTTCCAGTTTCAAAATAAAATTGGAATTACAACACCCCTGTATGTGATGGCTATTTTCCTTCTCTTTTTCAGTCATCTCACGGTGCTCCCTCAAGCTATCATTTTGTAAGCAGATTTGTTTCATTATTTTAACTCTATGTTCTATCTGCTTTTTAATTACAATTAAGTACATATTGTTTAAATAGGATTTTCTTTTACCCCAGTGATGCTACCACAATGACACTAAAGCATGCATACAAAAATCAGACTGACCTTGTATTCTAGATCAAGTCTTCCATACCATTCTCTGTATGAAACTCATCTTTTCCTAAAGCTCTTTACCTCGATGATTGCTTTGATTTACAGGTTTGCCCTGTAGTGTGTTACATACTATGAGTATGAACTGTAACTCTACTCTGTGACTCTATCTCTAGAGCTGTATTTTAGGAAATAAAATTCAAGCAGGGAGTTAAGTATTACATAGGGCTAGCTCAGGTTCTTAAAGGAACTGCGTCGTGAGTAACAAAACCAATTTCCTCAAACCAAGCTCCTGCCTACTAAAATAGTTCATACTTGCAAGTCTGCTTATATTGTGCAATGCCTCTATTTGATGATACACAGGGCACGACCGATGGCTTCTTGAAAGACAGTCTACAACTACATCCGTGTGTGTTATATTTCATTTGGTGCCTACAGGACAAAAAAATTAATTTTTCCTCTTGGCTTTGTGATATAAGTATGGAATTACATTATCAACAGTTTCAGTGTGACCAATGCAAATTACTTGGCTGAACCCAACACGCCCTGCCACCTGAAGAGATTAAGGAATACCAGTGATTTTGCTTTTAGTAACCAGCAGTGGGATTTTCAAACTATTCAGCACTGGCCAAATTTTGCTCTATTGACATCAACAGTAAAACTCTAATTTCAGAAAGACTGGAAAGAATCCAGTTCTGAATACTTCTGAAAAACCCTACCCTAAAACCCCTTATTTTAAATTACTTCAAAACATGCAATTTATAGAATCTAGCATGAGAAATTCTGCCAGAGTGGTTCTGAAAGGCAGCTGGGACTATAAGCAAACAGATGATCCATATGATATCCTTACTTGGAGCTTTGAAATCTGACAACTGAAAATAATTTACTTGGAAGGAAAAACAATTCCTCTCCACCCCCTTCTCAATACATGAAATATTCACCTCTAATTTATTTTTCCACAAGAAAATGGCAACAACATTTTGCACTACTGAATTTTATGCAAGACCCTCTCAAGCAGTCCAACTTGTACTCAAATCTCAAGGCAATAAAAACATAGACTATGTAAAAGTCTAACAATAAATACTTAAATCACAGTCTATAACTACTTTAAAGATTCTGATTACAAATTGCAAGGGACTTTCTCCCTGTCATCACACAAACATACACAAAATATTGGGAAGATATTAAATAACCTTCTTAAGGCAGACTCAGTAATAATACAATTACTCTGAATAAAAACAAAAAGTGGTGAAACAGTAATAATTCACAATTAAACTGCAGAAGCCACAACGGAAGGACAGATCACTTACATGGAAGAGCAGAGATTATTATTCTCAAAACGAAAACCAAAGGTAATACATGAGAAACTCTATGAGTCAAGCTAAAACCTTGTGACATCCTGCTGAACAAGATCAAAGATGAGTTCAGGTTAACAGCATGAGGATTAGTGAGAAATGGTATAAATAACCCAACTTTATATAATCCCAAACCTTCAGACTGTGCCAGGGCACCTGGTAGCACAGCACAGAGCAGGAATGGTGAGGTGAGCTACTGAGATAAGAAAGAGGCGAGACTGAGGACAGGACCTCAAATCATTTTAGACATTAGGTTATGAATAGCAACCTCAGAAAGATAACCAAAGTTTACAGAGAGGAGTGGGGGGCCTGACTCTCTGCTGAAGTAAACAAGCACAGTCTCATTGAATTTTGGTGAAACTGTCCTGAAGACCTGCCCTACATTTGTGCTACCATGCTCATCATCCACCATACTGATTTACAGGTCCTAGTGACCTCCAACTAAGTTTGCATACCTCATTTCTGGAAGTTTTAAAGCTACCTAGATTTGAGCAGCCTTTTCAAATTCTAATTGATAGGTCTCAAGCCAGAGAGAGCCGAGAGAGCAGCTCTTCTATCACACTACACTTTACAAGGAATGATATCTCTACTTAATAAAAAATGTAACAATTTTCTAAAAAAAAAAAACTTCAACAATAGTAGTACTCGATCTGTATTTTCTTCCACATAAATCAAGTTCTGTCCAAGGGTTACGTGGGAGCTGTTACTGACTACATAACAAATGCTGTATCTGCTTACAGTTCCTGAAATGACAGCAGCACTGTAACTCATAGCATTGTGAAGCAGTTTGAGATACATAGGATATTTAAGAGGGTATATAACATATTCATTATTTTTCTTCACTTTTTTATTTCATACCCAAACCCTATATCCAAATATGGAGAGAGAGCACTCATCCAATAGCTGAAGCTGCATTCAGTTAATAGCCATATTTCTAGTCAAAAAGGAAAACCATCAGCCCCTCTCTAATGGCATACATACAGATACTCAAATTCTCAGTGTTTTACGACGAATTCTTGGCACACTTTCTTTTTCCTAGAAATTTCCAAAGAAAGTGAGCAAACAGTTCAAGGGAAAGTTTATAAAAATTATGGACTACACAGTATCTTGTGCTTAAGCCAGGTGGTGCTAACTTCATTACGGAATTATGACAATGGCAGTAATTTTTCTCCTCCTGCTCACCTCTAAAATATGCTGCCTGTAGGCATGTGAGAAATTTTAAAATTTAAAAAAAAATTATTTTTCTATCAGCTTAATGCCGTCTGAAATTGTAAGTATTAATCGGTTACACAGATAGCTACAAGGCAGAGCTAATATTTTTCCATATCTTAAACTTGTCTGTTTTGTTTAGCCTGTCTAATTTTGTAATTCTTTCAAATCACACACAAATATCCCACAGCATTTATTAAAAGCAGTTGCTTCTCCATATTGTCAGTTTAAAATGTTTTTTTTGTTTAGCATTTCTGAGAAACAGTAGCAACAAAACTCGAATACTATAATATATCTATTGAGTATTCATAAATTGGTTGAAGGGAGGAAGTCCCATGAGGAGCGAAAATCATGGCTACTGCAGAGGAGGATTGCAGCCTGAGGAGCCTGGGAAGAACGTGGCAATCTAAGGAACTTGGTGCAGAGCTTAATAGGACCAACCTAGAGAAGTACCTTGAGATCTTCCTTCTGCTTTGACTCACAGTAAATTGACACACTGCAAAGTCTTGTATCCAGTCAGGTGAGAACAGATGAAATACTTACTGTGAACCAAAACAGAGACAGCAATAAAACATAAGCTTGGAAGAAAAACCAGAGGTATGGCACCCCAGTAGCAGTAAAAAAAAGTCACCCTGTTACTTACTTGTACAATTAGTTTCCTTTAACTAACACATGGTAAAACAATGCTGGAGAGGAGTCACAGCAGATGGAACCATCATTTCTCAGCTCAGACCAAGAGCACAGATGGGACCTAGCTCAGGTGAGTGAGACTTCTCAGCCTTAACACGATACAGGTGGGAATCAGACCACATTGCTATTACATCTGCAACACTACAAGGGAAAAATGACCTACAGTTAAGGTACCCAAATCTGGGGTGCTCTCCCTACGATAAAATATGAAAATACTGACCTGGCAGCATCTTTTTGCATGAGGCCAAAAATGATTCATGCCCTGCCATCAATGACACACAAATGAGCAGTGGACAACTGAAAGGATTGCAGCTGGCAAGCAGTTCCAATAAACATACTCATTATGCAGTATAAGCAGCAGCAATATCTTGAATCTGGGAGGGACTTAATGTCATCTTACAGTTCTTGGGGTTTCTTTTTAATAATTTTCACATTACTGTTACCATAAAAGCACATCATAGAGTTGAAACATTTTTATGGCACATATATGAGTTCTAATATATCTTTTTTCTCTTTCCAGCTTTTCTTGATAGCAGGAGTGTGTCTAGATGAAAATCCCAGATTTCAGGTAGAACGGCAGAAGAGATTTTTTTGTTTTCTTATTTTCTACTTATTTCTTTTTATCTTTTTTTTTTCTTTTATACCACACAACAGAGGACAGAGAGGCCATAACTTATCTGCAAATTGAAGCAGCAGCAGCAAGGTCTAAAACAGAAGTTTTGAGGCAACCCATGGGTATCTGGAAAAAAAAATCATGGTATGTCACAGCATACCAGCAACTCTAAAAAGCTTGTGCCATACTGGACGTGAAATCAGTATCTTGAGTCTGGGCATGTGTGAGAGAACACATTATTTCTGGAAACAGACTGCATCCTTCTGTGTGCTTTACTTGGCTTAATTCCCTTCTGGTTACTTTACCAATAAAGTATGTTATACGTGTTTTATGTTTACACTTTGGCGGAAAAAAAAAAAAAAAAAAAAATGAAGTGATGAGCCTAATAGGATCCATTACTAAAATCCTGAGAACATTACAGTTAGCAATCATTTCAAGTAGCTTTCAGAGAATTTTTTCTATAGAGCTGCTATTTGTTTTCTTTCACTTTCCAAACTGCATGAGATGATTTTCTATTTTTAAGGCACAATCATGATATAGCCAAACAGAAGCTGGGATTTCATCTTCCTACACCATCTGTAATAAGACTCAATGGCAGGAGCACTAATAAAACCTAAACTGAATTCCTTTATACAAATTACCTTCACATAATCCCTCCACTTTTCAAGAGAAAGTCTGAAAACACTCTGAATCACAGGCCACATACCACCTCTGCTTTGGTGTGCAATATACCACTGAGAAGGAAATAAAAGGACCTCGCCTGCTACCACATTAGACAAACTATGGATCTGCACGACCTATTGTCTCCAAACCCAGGCAGTACTAAAAGCAGGAACTCCCAGCATTTTTTCATCCCCTGGTTTTGTGCACACTACTCTTCCTAGGACTCTGCCTATTTCCAATTACTCCTGCTCATGATTTTAATAAAGTATATTTAAGTTAAAATACGTTTATTAGAATGTGTTGTGAATTAAATTAACATTGTATCTTACAGTAAACACATACAATACAATCTGAAGATGTGAAGTCATTGTTGTCAGCTTCTATATTTTTTTTCACCTGAAGAGTATGAATGTTTTCAGTATTATAGTGTTCAGTATTTATGCATTGAGTCAAAGCTGCAGAACTTAAATATCAAAGCATGTGAGGAAATCTCTGATCTTTACATCAAAGTCCACTGAACAGAAAAGGCCCTCTTTGCAGCAATGAATGTCAGTGAAGGTCACGCAGCTTTCACCTTTATTTAGATAAGCAAAAGTATCGACGTGTGGAAAAATCCAGTGTGAGTTGCATCTGAGGCCAAATGTAGAAAGTTTTAAGAAAATGTGTTCTATATAGATCTGGTACCTAATGACCATAAAAAGAGGATTTTTCCATCTCAAACTGTTTTGTAAGAAATGTCTGCCTGCATTGATCCAAACCAGAATATATGGGATGCCCACTCATTGTTTCTTAGGTACAAGTACATTCGGTCTATATTCTCTACTGCTAGTTTGCTCTTTGCATGAACTCAAGAATCTTGAATATGACTAACATTATGGGAAGGCATGAGCAAAAATAAGGATGATGCAGGCAACTAACCATCAACTCAAAAGAATAGCTAGGACAACAAGTAGCCATTATTACTTGAGTATCACCTCCAAGCTTCCCACTGAGGATCAATAAGTATGATTTATTAAGGTAAGGCCACAGAGTATGATAGTATGATTTATATGAGGAAGTATGATTTATTAAGGTAAGGCCACAGAGTCATAAACATAACTCTAACATGAATTAATACCTGCACCCAAACTTTAGATTCTTAAAAACAAAGCAGTACAAACCCTGGAGATCACAAATCTGTGTTACTAAGTAGAAGTCATCACACAAATTCTGATATTGCCAAGCTCCTCAGAACTAAAACCCTTCGGGAGTACCAGACTTTCAAGATGGTTCCCCAGCAACTGTTCCAAATCCAAAAAAAGGGAAGCATAAGCATTTCATGTCTTGCCAGACCATGGCACAGAACACAAAATGTTGTTGCATGTAGCCCTGCGCACCAAAAACAGTCCAGGGCTTAGCACAGGTTACTCCCGAAGTACGTTTCATTCTTCAGCTTTATCATCTGCATTTCCTTTGATCATTGAGCCTCAAGAGTTGTAACAACTTACTAAAAGGAAGGGAAGTAGGAAATATCATGCTTTTCAACCGTCTGCTAGAACATGGAATAAATACATAGATATGAAAATATTCCCCCTTCTGTGTGACAGTCTTCAGTCTTGCTGAACAAATTTAAAGTTCTTGCAGATTTAGTCAATGAAAAGCCAAAGCAGCATTCCCAAGTTTGCAATCAATAGCCAGAATAAACAGAAATGTAGATTAAAAGCTATATTATAGTTTTCCTCCATCTTTATTTCCCCCAAAACTCTCATGTAATCCCTGTTGTATGAACCATATGTACGAAAAATTTATAAAATGGCAGAATTTGACTTAATGTCATTTAGCCTGTAACAAGACGAGTTAATACAAATCTGTGATGGTGTAAGCCAACTAGTTAGCCCTTGACTATTCTCCAGCAAACATGGCTACTTTTCTTCCATTAGTCTTCACTTTTCCAATGAGTAATAAAAGGGAAAACTGCAATGTTATAACTTCATTTAGAGGACAGCATTTATACAAACCAGCTCTCTCTTCGTGAACTGCACAGCCCCAAGTATACAGTGCCACAGGGTGGTGGTCAGGGTGAATGAGCTAATTTACAATTAAGTTGTCAGGTTTAGACTTACTTTGTATTCCTAGACTAACAGTAATCCCTTTGTTTTGCTTCAATATTTTAACATGTTATATCACAAAATTAGGTGAATGATGCCTGAACGGACGTATTTATATTCCAAAAAGCCTGATGATGGAATAGGAACAAGTCAAAGTTAATTGGTAAGAAACTTCTTATTATCACTACTCATGAGAAGTCATTGAATAGAGTATCTCAAGTGACTTATCTTTCCAACCAGTGTTTCTTCAAAATGAGCCTTCAGCATAGAATAATGGCCCCAACTGAGTGATAACAAATAGCCAAACATAAAAAGTCATAAGCCTTATAAACACATGAAATAATTTGATACTTCTTTAGTTTAAAATACAAACTCTACTTTGATTTTGTATTAAACCAGTTCTACTGAAAAAGCTCTTCCCATTTTTAAAGAATAGTGCCTTAAGATTGCCTACTTACCTGAAGAACAAGGTAGGTGAAACATTAAGTATTCACCATAGAGTCTCAAGTACCCTTTTTTTCATTCTTGTTCTCTCTCCAGATGTACTAAAACCATATACTGAATCCATTTATGCTGTGTGAAACCAGAATAGTAGATCCTGTTTAGAATGGATTCCCTCTCTCTTCATCAGCCTTTCTGACCAGATGTTTCAGAAGGATGGAACAGCAAAGGCTGAACTTTACATGCAACATCATCACTTAGTGGCACGCAGGTATTTCATTAATAGCTACAGCAAATTAGGACTTTGCTAACACTGCAATTTTACTGGGGAACTTGTATAACATACTGCCCACATACAGTATAAGTGCATAAGCCACTAATGTGAAAAAGTTATCTTCTGCAACAGAAAGACTGATAGGAAACAAAACTTCAGCTGTCAGCAATGGAAAGAAGTACATCCTAAAACATTTTTATATTGAACTTCTTGAAACTTAAGGCAAATTTCTCCTGTTAAGAAAGGAAAAAAAGGAGGAAAGCAACGAGCAATGAAACTACTTGAAAGGACCAGTTAAAAAGGGTGCAGTATAGCTAACCAGATAAAATGGTGCTTAAAAGACAAGTTTTAATCAGTCTCATAGGCAAATCAAAACACACGAAAATGATAGCACTTTTAAACTGTGAATGTGCTCCACAGTGAAGCTTTCCATATCTTTCCATAACTGCAAGTCACACCAAAACAAAGAAAAGTAAAACTGAATAACCCAGTTTAAAACTGCACCATACTGAAGCAGCAGAAATGCTTAAGGAGCAATATGATAAAAGAATATTAAAATCTCTTCAAATTGATCAGAAGCAGGCAGTCTGCAAAAGAGTTTGCAAGCCCAAGAAATGAACAAGTATGAAAGGAGCCTTTGAGAATTTGAAGGCTACATCACAAAAGCCAAATGAATGATTTGTCTGTGATAGAGACTACTTTCCCAAAGTTTTTAAAAGCTAGGGTTGAATGAACAAGGACCTGCCTGAAACATTTTAGAACAAATTTGTGGATCAGGACCAAGTCATTAGGATTTAATGGCACTTTTTAATCACCAACTGCACAGCATGAAGTTGAATGTAATGCTTCAAAAAAACTAAACAAGTCTCTGAAGGAGTCAGCACCTAAGCACAGAGGATGACTCAAAGGAACATGCTGTATTTTCAAAATCTTCAGATAGGTCCTCCAAGGGCATGACAGCTACCATGAAATAGAAGGGACCTTTAGTGTACTCCCGGGCCATTGATTCAGAAAGGAGAGGAACAAATAGCTAGTTTTCATAAGTGAAAAGATTTCAAAGCTCTCTTTTCAGCATCAATTGATGTGAAAAAAGCAAAATACTCAAAGCTAACCATGACTGCAGACTCCAAAAGATCTTGATTCTGACAAGATCCTCATCGACAGAACAACAGATGGAATTTAATGCCATTTATTGCACAACTAATGAATCTGGGATGGAAAACTCCAACCCTAATTCTAAGATAGCTTCTACTCTCTTCATTAAGTTCTAGAAGTATAGAAAGCTCACTGAAAACATCAGCCCAAGCTATCAAATGGAAACAAGCTTACTAGTTAAGGAAAACAGGAGACAGCATTTAGAAATTGTCTATGCTGAATACCATCAACTAGCGTTGAACCTAAGAGAAGCAAGATTAAGAAAACCTGTACAGGGCAGCATGGATCAGATATGAAACCACACTCACATAAGGCAAGGCTGAACAGACTAAAACTTAATCCTTGAGCATGACTGCAGAGGACAGAGGTCTACAACTGAGAAGGCTTGTAGGAAAATGATTCATTGTTTCTCTAACAGGAACTAGCAGTTGTCAGACAGGTTTAATATAAAGAAAAAGTACTTTTGTATGCCCTTCAAATTTCATTTTAGCTTTATTAAAACACAAGTCCAGAGGAAAAGAAACACTTCAGTAGGCCTAGCAGGCTACAAATATAATAGATCACTATTCACCCCATTTAGCAGATGTTTAAGCAAAGATAACCAGAAACACTTCCTGGCTAGATGGAGGTTAAATCTGACCAAGTATATAAAAGACAAAGTTTAGTCCTAAATCCACACAAACTCACTTTCCCATGTAGGCTGTGGGGACTGCCTGGCAGTTACTTCACACTGTATTTTATATTCTTGTTTGTGCATTCCAAGGAAGCATTGGCTAGTATAGTAATAGGATGCATATAAGTCACTCCATGTTAAGACCTACTACTGAGGAATAAATTTGATATTTACTTAGACATAAGCAACTGAAAAGCACATACAAGCTTTCAATCACTCAACAATATTGATCTTGCTCTTCAAGGATCTTCACACTGGTTGTTTTTTGGTTTTTTTTTTTTTTTTTTTTTTTTTACATGGAATACTGCAACATTTTCCTTTTTGTTTGAAATAGGCAGGTAATGGGATTCTTGCTAAGTAATAGTACTTGTTCTTTAAAGTTTGAGACAATATTTTGACTAGTTGGAGAACGTGAAAATAACATACAGCCTAATGAACTTAGAAGTTGGCCAGCTGGTCTTAAAGTTCTTCTGCATTCTAAAAAATTCAGAAAACCATGACCAGACATTCAGAATAAAAGATGAAGATTAAGAGGGACATTTTCAATGGATTTGCAAGTTCAAGATCAAATTTGCACATGGCAACAGAATGTTTCCGCATGACAATATAAAAGTATTCACATCCATGAGACAAAGCCTTCATGCAGGAAGTACCTAGATGAGAAAACTTGAGAACACACAAACTTCTGGTAGCATTCTCACATTTTATTTCAATTAATCTACACAGACATAGAAATAAATCACAGCAGTTTTTAAGAAATTTCAGTTTCAACAATGAGGTTCCTGTTTAAACACGATCATTGAAGATGTGGTTTTAGCCATTGCTTCTCTCAATTTCACTTTCAAGATAATATATTACAGTATTATGGAGTCATCTAGTATGAATCAGCCACTCAAATCATAAGCTGATGTTTAAATCAGTTCCAACCCTTTGTACATGCTGGTTTTCTCCCTGTAAAAAGTTTTATTTAATTTGCAGTCAGCATCGCACACACAAGAGTGGTAACTGGCCTAAGGTTGAGCTGTATGAACATGCTGCATGACACTAACCCGTAAGTCAGAGCCATTTCTCAATACAAATTTCTTCATTTGTACAGGACAGGATTTTTCCTTTCCCACATCATTAGCATGGATTCCATTCCAGAGGACCAGCCAGATTAAAGTAAATGGATCCAATAACTATTGTGACCATAAGCTTTCCTCAGATTTTTTCCAATTTAGATTGGCTAAATCTATATAAAGTTCTAACAATTTCCACACAGGTTTCCACCAGTCCAAACTAATTTTGGTTTTGTTTTTCTTTTTTTCTTTTTAGTTTTTAGGTAAGGAATAATTTAAACAGCTTTGGATTGTGTTCTATATCTAACCACTAACATCTGATAATCCTTTTTACACTACGTACCTGGAGACCAATCAATTTACAAGGAACTCTTTTCACTCAAGATATTTCACACAGGTTCATGAAGCATCAACACACTTGAGAAACCTGGAAAATAAGATTTACATGAAACTGACATCAAGACTCAGATAACATGATAATCAGATGACAGTTCAAAACCTACCTACAAGCTATTTTGAACACAATAGAGTTGATTTGGTAACTTCCCAAAGTTCAGTGGTTTCATGAATGTGTTCCTCTCAGCATGCTCCAAAGAAGAGTTTCAACCTCACCTCTGGGTTTGAGAGAGAACTTATATACCCCTCTGTGTTGGCCACTTAAGACACTGCCAGGCTTAAGAGGGCAAAGCATAAAAGGGGAGTAGGCTATAGCACCAATTTTGTCTTTTTAACTAAAATGATCTGAACTTACCATTTACTCAAAAGAGGTATTACAATTTACTTGAAATTTGTGAATTATAAAAAAGTAAGATTTAAAACGATCTGCAATTGTCATTACGCTAGAGCACACTTACCTTCTAGCAGAAGGTATTATTTGTTCCTAAGAAGTCCTGAGCATTGCTTCTAATTTAGGTGTGATCATCCATGTCTAGAATATTTCAAACATGAAATTGCTAAGTGGGACCCCTAAAGAGCACAAAAAAAGGCAAAAATTATTAAATTATAATATAATTTATATTACATCTAATTACAAACCTTCTTAAAGCCACATTCTACAAAGTTGCAGGAATCATTAACATAAAGATCCTTATCAAATCAAGACCTAGAACAAAAGGTAGTAAATGGTTCAATCTGTTAAAGATTCTTTTCTGACCAGCCCATTCAAACCACATAGAATATCTTTTTAACATCTTTTAAAATATACTGATAATCAGAAACAATGGAAAGTTTATTAAGCCTAAATTGCTTTTAGTGTTGACACTACCCTGACATAAACTGTAAATTTTTAGATTTAAGAGACTGATCTTTACCAGCCAATTCATTGCTACCTTGTGCCTACTTACATGTACCTCGTAACAAGTTGTACAGCACTCAACCAAGAGAGACAAAGGTCACTGTTAGAGGCATACTAGAAGACTGGGCCGAAAGCCTATGCAATCAGTGACTTTTCCTTGTTTGAAAAGTTAAGTCCGTTTGAACTTAAGTCCCTACAGCATTCAGCACCCTAAACACTGCAGGTTATAACTGTAGTTTTCTTGATGCAGCCTATAAAAAAAGAAACCACTACACTGAATCAGATTTAAGGTCTGTACACCCTTCTGCTGAAGGGTACAAACGTACAAAAAGACTTCTTTGTCTCACGGTGGTACAGGCCAGTACCCTCAGATGTTTGTCTTTAAGTGGTAGTCTCAGGATTCAAAGCCCTCCGTTTCTGAAGCCCAAAGCCTTATCTAACCAGCCCTAGGCTGAGGCATGCGATGAAGTCGGTGTGCCCCCTTACCTATAGGCGTTCAAAGGCACGACTCCCGATCTCCAGCACTTCCCACTGGCAAGGCCTACTGTGCTTTGCCTCCTGCCCACGCCGGGAGCAGCCGAGCGCGGCAGGCCCACCGACAAAGCCTTCGGGGGCATTTGAAGGCCTTGCCGGTACCTTGGGACGCTTCCTGCCGCCTTCTTCCCTGCCGGGCGGCCGCCATGGGGAGCGCGCGGCCCACGCCGCACGCTGCGGAGGGAAGAGAGAAGTCAGCCCGGAGCAGCGAGGGGGCCGGGGAGGGAGAAGGGACGGGGGGCGCATGTGCCTCACGACAGGATGCAGGGCGGAGGGGAACGGCTCCGCACTGGGTTTCTGTGAGGGAAAGGTGCTCTATCCCCCTGTGTTGACTCCCCGGAGCACTGCCAGGCTCCGAGAGGGCAAGATGTGAAGGGAAGACCCGAGCAGGTCCCATCCCCCCACCCCGCCCGTTAGGAGCCCAGGGCTCCTTGTGGCAGCGGCTGCAGCGGCCTTACCGCGAGAGA
>NW_008795127.1:8564070-8571563 GCF_000699145.1 Aptenodytes forsteri
TGCTCAGTCGCGCTCCCTACGGCGGTCAGTCAGGGGCGGACCCGCGGCCTGGGTCGTGACGCGGCTTTCGTCTTCGTTGGGACATAATTGTCGATCTCTGCCCCGGCCGAACTCTAGGGGCCCGGAGGCCTTGAACATAGAGAAACAAAAAAGTCTTCGGTGAGAGGTAGCAGCTGCGTAGCGGTTTCGAGGAACGAAATACTGCTGATCTCTGTCTAAACTCCCATCTAAGCCCTACTTTAGGAGGCTTAGGATCTGTCTGTAGGGATAGTGAAGTAAGCCTCAAGCCTGCGCTAATACCCTCGCTGACCTTACAGCACATGCAGCTGGCTCTAGAGCATGCCTGGGCTGCAGTTCACAGGGTGGCACGGTGGAACCGGGCCTGTCATCCCACGGGTTAGCGCACAACGTGGATGCAAAACACGGCTATTGTTCTACCTCAGCTGAGATGTGCTGCCTGAGTGGGTATACTACCAAGACGTTTTAGGGTGAGTACAAACAGATTAGCATAAACTCGGAATTAGTAATTTGTAGCACAGAGACTTTGAATGTTGCCCAGCAAAGCTAGTAGGTAGGAACCACACCGCCTTTGTTCCTGTGGAGTTCTGAATTCAACGAAAGTCCCTGCTTCACAAAGAGGTGGATATATTGCTGATAATTCACAGCTCCCTGTCTCAGTGAGAAACAGTATGTCTTGGCTCATGCTGAGTTGCTACCAGCACAGTACCTGTAAGTGTTTGGAAAGAAAATAACAGGTTGGCCCACTATCCCTGAAAGTTTTCTGAACCCTACATTTAAATTACCCTCAGTGGAGCTAAACCAATCTGATTCAGCCTGAAACAAACAGTCACATAGTTGCAATGAAGGGATAACTCTAGAAATTGTTTCTCATCACTTCTAGTTACCGCTTCTGTCTAATGCTTGATACTTGCTTAAAACATTGTTGCAGACGTAATCCCCGTGCCAGTAAATTTATTGTGAGTACCATTGAGATTCAAAAGCTGTCTCAGGGCTCTAGGTAAGTCACTCTCTGGATATGAATTTGTGAGGCATGTAGCTTTAGGTTATTTCAAGTGGAGTTCTCTGCAATGACCATTTTCTACAGTTAGACACATAAGTCCTTTCTTGCAATGTAGCCGAAAAGATGAAGTGGCATCCAAACTTTACATTTTTAGCACCTGTGCCAGTGGGATGTATGTCAAGCTCAGTTTCTTCTTTTCCAGTACAGAATGTAAACTGGCACCTCTGTTAGCACAGCAAACCAGTAATCAGTATCCACCCCAGATGAGCATTTTAATCATTGAGATAAAATCCTACTCCTTTTTCTTCCCCTGCACGAGCTTTCTTCTGTCTTCCCCATAGAAACTTTGCATTGTTTGCTTTCTCTCTGGCTCCATGAAACTTACTTTCTTGTCTGAGAGCGGCACAACTTCAAGAGGAGGCATGCAGAGACCACCTGCCCTGTCTGTCCCATCCCAAACCTTCCCTATAGAATAAATTACTGTCCTAGCAAGGGTCAGATGTGGATTTGAGCCTCTTTGCATGCAGGTAGGGTTCTCCTGTTTCCTGGGCAAATGCTATAACCATTGAGTTACTACCTACAAGACTGCAGGCAGACCTGCTGTTTCTATGTTTTGTTGGAGGGAAAGGGCTGCCTCTAACTTTTATCTGAACAAACTTCTCAGCTGGGCACTGAGTCTGCCTACAAGCCTGGGTCTCTTGGAGACTTGTGGGAAAGCCCGCATTACTGGTGGATCTAAGTACAGCTTAATTTTGAGATGGATCCTGGATCACTAACCAGGAGGGATGCAGGTCTGATCGTGAGCAGAATTTGCAGGAACTTCAGTTATCATGGGAGCTTGACTAGTGAACATGAAAATATTTAAGGGGGAGGGGGGAGTATGGACAGTTGTTATAAGAACTACACTTAAGAATCAGCGCTGCCTTTGTTCCACACTGGCAACCTAATGGTGAAGAAGAGCCTTTGCTTCTTTTCAGCATGAGAGGTTAGCAGGTTCTACACGTGCCCAGGAAAAACTGTCAGGCACCTGGTCAACCATGCCAGTAGATCTTGTTAGGTCTGTTTACATTAGGGCACTTCCACTTTAGGTAGTCACAGAGAAGAATATCTGAAGGTCTGCATTTTGAAGTTAGCTAAGTGACAGCTGGGTGCCTTGGTTATTTGTGGATTTAGTATTGATGTGAAGGGAAGCTTTTTAAGGAGTCTGTGGTGATCTGAACTCAGTTGTTCAAATCTTGAAAAGTGGTGCTCTAACCAGCCAAGTCTCTCTTTGTGGGATGCATGAATTTAATCTCAAAGTCACTGGTCTGATACCTCTCTCAACTGAAAGACTTGTGAAAAACATTTGTTTAAAAACATCATGTTGGGTTCACCACAGTGCACAACTGTCATTAATGTTTCATTTCAATTTCACTGTCTTTCTCCACACTGAAGGAAAACCAAGCAAGTAAAATCTTGATGTGACCATCAGTCTTTGCAGATGGATGACAGTATCCATCTGCATTAAATAACTGGCAGGTTTGGGACCTTACAATGTCACAGCCTTTTTTATTTTTTTTTTTTTAATGGATTAAAACTTTGAGATGCTAATGTAATAAAAATGTAATTTGATTAATTTATGCCATGATTTACATAAAATGAAAAGACTATTTTAAATTCATGCTGAAAATAGACTAAATGCCACTTACAGCCTGTCTGCTGTCAAAATATCCTTTGTGTTTTGTCCTCAGAGTGTATGTTAGTTAAAATTAGAGCCTGCAGAATAGAGAAAAAAAAAAAAAAAAAAAAAAAAAAGATAAAATCTTTGGAGAAGAAGAGGAGGGCAAGCCAGAATTGTTATTTCCTTTCCAGAGGCAGAAATAGCAATACATTTCTGTTAGAAACTTAAGTCTTCTGTTATTTTTGCTCAGTGAGTCTCTTCTTGTTTGATAAATTATTTCCATGGCTAAAAATTTCGGTTATCTCTTTCTAGCCAATATGTATGATTAGAACTTAAATAGTATCTTTGCAACTGAAAGCACATTTTGTATAGGTAAGAAAAATGCCAGTAAAGTTTGCTAGTGAACTTCCTTGCTGAATAAAATACCTGATAAAGAGGCCATTCTTCAAGCTTCTACCTTACGGAAATGTGGGAATATTTTCAGTTGAGTAGTGAGTGTCAGGGAAGATTAATATTATGTAAACTGATGAAAGAATATACAGAAGTTCTCTTACTGTCACTGTTCAAAGCTCCTAATACAATTTTTTGAAACACAATTAAGCAGAAAGAAAAAGGCAAGAGGTAAGATATTATGAGATAATCATACCTCTAGGCCATTATCAAGCATCGAACTGACTGTAAAGGCCTAAACAGCCTCTTCAAAGAATAGACTGTTTAATAGCTATCGCTATAGAACTATTTAGCCCCTTTTATCTACTCAGTCAGCTTTTGGTGTATTTGACATCAATGTATTTGCATCTGTCTTATTCTGATGTCTTTGGGCTTTCAAATCTGATGTCTGGCCAAAAAATATGAAGTCAGGTGCTGTAAATGTATTTTGTTTTCTTCTGTAAAATAGCAATTTCTGAGAAAAAGGAAGAGATGGTGTTCCCTCTCTGCCAACTAGTATAATGTTTACATTAGCAAAGATAGGCAAGATTCAGAGATTAATTTCACGCAAAGTTTTTTTTCTGTGCTTCATATTTGGTAGGTGACAGTATGACTTGTTAGGATTCTAAAGATAAAGTTTTACCATATTTTAAATCAAGAGAAATAATTTCTCAGATATTTGAGATGTTGGGTGGGGGTTGCTTTGAAGCTGACAGTCTTAAAGAAGAATAGTGATTCCGAAGCTGGGTGGTTTTTTTTTTAGGCTAAGGGGGCCCCAGGAGACTCCCCAAATTTTCTGTGGATTGCCATGATTTTTTCATGGACTACAAATCACTCTTACCATTAGAATTTCAGGTGTAAATAGAGTGGCTTCTGTGGACCTGCTATGAGCCATGCACTACAGCCTCAGTCTATGGACTGCAAGTTGCATTTGGCATTGTACTAAAGTTCCCAATCTGTTCTGTAGTGGGGGCCAAGCTTCATGGAAAATCCTTATTCCTCATGCTTGTGTCTACATATTTGCCATTCTGTTAAAGACATATTGATATTTTTTGTAGAACATAATTTAATGTGAGATACAAAATATAAAAAGAGTTTGTAAAATTCTAAAAATACATTGTCAGCACTGAAATTATTTCAGATATCTGAATTCTCTTTTAATTCTTATTATATATTCTCCCACCTTTCAGAAAACCTGAGTATTGTTTTAACCACCTTTTCCATTAAAATATCCTTTTAATTGCCTGGAAATGTATCCTAACTTTGATTCTGTTCCAAACACTTGTTCAGCAAAACTGACTGACGATTACCCATTTCTGGACCAGAGTTTATTACAAGAAAAACATAAATGAACCCTCTGTGGAATTTTCCAAGACTTCTGGAGAGGAAATGCAATATCCTATTTGTAGCACAGAGTGAGCAGATATTCTAGTCCCAGCTTTGCTACTAACTTTTCTGTGTAACTTTGGACAAGTTGCTAAATTTCTGCTGCCTCTTTTCTTGCTTTGTAAAAGAAGCTAATATTAACTTGCCACCCAATAATTTGACAAGTCTGAGTGAATGTTTGCAAAGTACTCTGAGAATGTCAGATGGAAAATGTTATGAAAGTCCAAGCCTCTGCTAGCCAAAGAGGATATTTACAATAGGTTCTTATTTTATGTAGTGAAATAAAAATGTTCAAGCGTATAACCAGATGAGACCAAGACTGATCTAAAATTAAATGCAGGAGGCATTTTTTGACCTTTTAACAAAAATTATATAAGCACTCTTAGGTTATAAATAGTCCTTTGTTTTCCTTCTCTTTGTCTAACACTCAGAAGAAACACAGGGTTAGTTGTTTGTTATGAAGAGATAGGGCAATGCTTTAGAGTGGAAACAATTGTTCATTGTTCTTTATTTATACAGTTCCTATAATGTTTGTAACTAGCATCTGTTGCTTTTCTTAGCACTTTTTTATCTTCAAAAAGCTACAGAAATAAACTTTCTAGTCCTGAAAATGACAACACCAGAAGAAAACCAAAACACTCACCAGCCCATTTCAAGTGTGAAAGTTTCTTTCCTCTTTCCCGGTTTGATATGTGACTGAAGAGCAAAAAAGCCAGTGCTAAACTATTGTTAAACTGGCACATAAACACTTGTACATTATTTCCTATTTTTATTATGAATCCTCAGAAATAAGACATGAAATGTGTCCACCCTTAAATGAAAGTATTTTTATTAGTGTTAAGGATAATGATACTGAATTCTTCACAGAATGATGTGTGTGTATGTATGTATGTGCATATTTCCAAATATGCCTATTTTCAACAGTAGTCATTTCCTTGAACAACCAATAAATGCTTAACTAATAGCAATTTAATTTTGTGTTAAAAAAAAGAAATAGCAAACAGAAACCACCTGAAACCTTACCCTGAAGTAATTGGCATCAGTGAGAAAGCAAAAGTATGAAAATACCACTTACCTTTTTGTTACTTTTTTGTTTTCCTACTTTGTACGATTTTTCTGGGGTTCATATTATGGGGATAATGTCCTTGACATTAAAATATATGTGAGGTAAATGGCTTTATTAGTTACCACATTTTATTTCATTTAAATTTTTAATCACCTTTCAAACCATTCATTTGCTTCATAACTTTTTCCTGAGAGCAAGTACGATTTTCTACAGTAAATTGGAATAAACAGGCTGCAGCAAAGAGTACACAATTAGGCTTCCAGAATAAAAGGGAGCTGAGTTTAAAAAACAGCTATAGTGCAGTACTGCCAGTCTCTATAGGCTACTTAGAGATGCACTGGAGACCATTTAGGCCTTGATTGCTTCAGAACTGAGGCTGGGGGTGGCCAGCCCTGAAATGACACCTCAGCTTAACTCCCATTTCCCTTGGTTATGTTGAGAGAACCTGTGATATTTCGTATAATCCAGGCCTCAGAGTTTAAGCAAATTAAACACTTGGGATCAAATTCACACATAATGTAAGACCATGAACTTAATAGAATTATACTAAAGATATTTTTTTTCTCAGTGTTACATTATTTGATGGCTCTTTTACACAGTGATTTGTGGATTTATGAAGCAGTTTAGTAGCCCTGACGACTTCACTCCATAAATGTCCAAAAATCTCCCTCCATCCTGTACTTCAAATGTCTACAATGATTTGATATAACAAATCCAACTTACTAAGGAAAGAAAGTTCTGTCTCTGTGACAACTCCATTTTGAGTTTCTTTGCTGAAACCGTCAACAGGATGCCAACTAATGCCAAATTTTATACTGTTTTTATAAAGTGGGCACTTGTCCACAGTGAGCTGGATTGAGACCAGTTACCTGACAGTATTCTCAGGGTAGGAATTTATCTTTAGATGCTACTGCTGATGCCAGATTTTTATTAATAATCATAGACCTTCTTTTGAAATAAAAAAAATTACTGACTTCAGAATGTTTCCTGTAAATAAAGCTTGTGGGGTCAGGCTCTGTAGGCTGAAAGTATTATATTCTAGCATCATGAAGTGAAAAACGTAGCCAAGCTTGAGTGTGCCATACTTCCAGGTGCTGTTAGGAGCAGAGGTGCCTATAGAAATGTTAGCAGTTCTCTTCATTTGAATGATTTCCTCAGCATAGCAGAGGAACAATATATGGGCCTTAAGCTTCTGCTGAAAACAGACAGCAACATCTGCTAAGGGAAAGGGGAATTCTAAGATGGGGCATTGCCCTGGCTGAACTCCGTTCTTGCTTCTCTCAGAGATTCGCTGTGTGGCCTCAGGTTAGCTGTTGAACAACCTTGTGCCTATTATCACGTGTGTAAATTTAATACGCTCATACCGCTCTGCCTTGGAGAAAGGCATGGGCCTCGACTTACTTGTATTTGAAGAGGAACTGAGATTATTGCATCAACGGTGTTGCATAAATGCCACGTGTTGTAAACTTGCGACTGAGCACTTTGGCACTAAGACGCGCGGTGTGGACACGGTCCCAAAACAGCATTTGTGAAGATAAATGCTGTCTGCATGAATGGCAATGCAAAGCACCTACTGTGGGCAGTAAATTACACTCCAGCCTACTGTTTCTGGGGTTTGCAAGTGCCTGGGCTCTGGTGTACCTCAAATTAGGTGGAGAGATCATGTCCCAAAGTACAGTGCTGCTGTCCCTGCCACACATCCATGTTGTCCCGCCTGGACTCTGCCTTCCCGTCCTTCACCCTGCTGCCCGCCAATATCGTTTCGTATGCACTGAAACCCGAGTTTTGCAGCCCCGCGGCCATTCCAGGCCTGGTGATTAAGACACCTCCGCTCCCTTCGGAGCGCCCGTCCCACGGCGCTACGTGCCGCCGGAGGGGCCGCGGGCCGGGAGGAGGCGGCAGGGGCAGCCCCCCCGCGCCCCCTCCTCCCC
>NW_008795127.1:8571778-8577500 GCF_000699145.1 Aptenodytes forsteri
TGGAGCTCGGGGCCCGGCGGACCGTGCGAGAGTCAGAGGCGGAAGGAGCGGAGATGCGGCTGCTCTCCCCGCGCTGCTAAAGCTCCCGGTCACTCGCCCAGAGGCGGGAGAGCGGGAAGGTCCGTCCTTCTCGCTGCTTTGCGGGCGCAAAGGGTGCCTGTGCAGTCCCCTCCTCTTGCTTTTATCCCAGCCCCGGAGCAGGAGCCGCCGCCGCCCCCTCTCCCTTCCTGCGCTCTTCCCACCATGAGCGGGGCTGTTTTCACCTTATAAAGATGGCGGTGTGGGATCGCTGCAACCTTTAGACTAATGACTGTCAGAAACATCGCCTCCATCTGTAATATGGTGAGTGCTCGCGGGCAGGCGCGCCGGCGGGGGGCGGGGGCGGCACAGCCGCCCCTCCGGGGGCAGGCCCTGCTGGGGCCGGCGGAGGGTCGGCTGGGGGGGTTCTCCCCAGGGGCGCCAGGCAAAGGAAACGACCGCATCCCCGGCCCCGGCGGCGGGGGACCTGGGCAGGCTGCGCCGGGACGTGCCTGGGATGGAGTTTGGCGCCGGAGAGTGGCGATGTCCCGAGGAGTTTTCTCGGAGCAGCCCGGGAGCGGGCGGGGGAGGGACGGAGAAGCTGAGCCGGTGCGAGGCCCTCCGGCGCGGGGCTGGCCCCGGCCGATACGCGTTGCAGACGGAGCCGCAGCCCGCCCTTCCTCCTCCTCCCCTTCCTCCTGCCCTAATAATCCTGCGAAAGGACCCCAAAGTTGGCCTCTGAATCCACATTAAGTCAGTGACCCCGTTTAACCCTCTCAGGCAGGTACCCTGTGGTCTCCTGGGGCCAGGAGCTCCCCAGGTTACACAGAAAACGTGGATGTTTATTTAGGTGCCTGATAATACGCTTTTGGATCCCGATGCTAGGTACCTGTTCTAGGAAGTCTTGGCTTTAGAGCTAACATCAGGGTTTAGCTTGCACTGCATGCCACTCAGAGAGGACTGCTGTTTGTTAAGTGCTCTTGAACCACTTAGCTTTCTCTAAATCAGACTAGGCAATTAGGAAGGAATAAGGAAACATTAATATTTTTGTTTGTTATGTTCAGACTTTGCTGCTTTCCTCCCCAGGACCAGTTGAAAGGACACTTTCTGCATTGTGATTGGGTCTAATTTTAATCCTAACAAACTTGGAGCATCTGATTGGGTTTAGATTTTTGAAACTTCTTGGTGGGGGAAAGGAGAGCTCAAACTTTGTCTGTCAAAGCTTTATTAATACAGTGAGGCAGTAATAAACTTGCCAAAGAAATGGGTGTGTGCTAAGCACACCAACACAAACAGAAGAGAAGCCTATTTCTGCACATTTTGTTGTTTTAGTCTGTATTTTTCCCCCTTATTTCCAGGTTCTTCACGAGCAGCTACACGCAGTTGCCAGCTTCCCTCCATGTGGTGCCCCAGCATGCCTTGTGCTGGTGATGCCACACATACCATTCATCTGCCCTGGAGAATGGAGCCTACCTCTAGGGTAAGGCAACAGGCATAGCCCCAGAGGCCTGGCTCCTGCGGGGTCAGCAGCAGTGGTCTGGGAGAGGGAGTGCAGATTGCAAGCCTGCTCCCCTTCCACGTGTCCACGCTTCCACTTAAGTGGGTTTGCTCTTTCGTTTCCAACCAGATGCCCAGGGCATCCCACGCATACTTCTGACTTAAGCCTCAGTCCTCCCTTTGAAATGCCTGCTCTGAAGTGCAGAGAGGGAGGGTTGGATTTGGGGTTAAAAAAACTTAATACAAAATCCAGACTTGGGGTAAAATAATCTGGGTGCTCACCTTTCTTCACCAACAGTAAGTAGTTTTCTAAACTTTTCATTGTTCTTAATGATTTCCAGTCCTGTGGGCCAGTGGGCCAGGGATACTGCAAAAAAAGGTTTAGGAAACAGTACAGGACTGAGGAGAAAACCTGGGCGCACTTACCTTCCTTCTGCGGCAGGCTCCGGCTTTTATTGCTGATGAATGGTGGGTGTGATGCCCTGCAGACTGCATAAGAGAGCACCGCATGAAGGGGAGCTGGAGACTCTTAGGTGGTTGTAAGACTTCAGCATTGGCGTAAAGTACTAGGAACTCCATGATTTCTTTCGTGTGCTTCAGACAAATGTGCTTGTATACAGTATGCTTCTCCCAAAGACTGAACAGATTCACAGCAAAACTGATGAGGTTGTTCTAACAGTGTGCTGCTCAGCTGTCACTGCCAGTATATCCTGCAAAAGTAGCATCCAAGAAATGGAGAGACTAAAGGGAAGAATTAGAGCCTCAGGCAGAAAAGGCATACAAGGGCTCATAGTTCAAGGCAATTCTAGCTCATGGTACCAGTACTGTGACAGAAGGTGAAGTTGGCTTAGCGATAATGATGTTTTAAAGCTACATATTCCTTGGGGTCTGTGTACTTAGCTTTTAGAGGTGTTGTGTTGTGCTGGTCACATTTAGTCTTCTGGATAACCCACAGGGACTGGGAGTACTTTTAGGAAAAAAAGCTGAGATTTTCAGAAAGCTACAGGAATTTGGGGCTGTAAGAGAAACGTAAATTCTTGGAAGTATTGGCAACACTGCATTATGGCTCCTCCAAAAATGTGTCCACTTAGATGAGGCATTGGACTTGAACTCAACGGTCTGTAGGAGGAGCTATGACAACCCTCTGTAAGAATGGGACTTTGGAAGGTTAGAGGTATATAAGAAAACCTTCTACCTGTATCAAACCTGAATATTTGCAGTGCTAGTTTGATTTAGGGAGTCTGTAGAAATCTACCAGACAAAGATGTTAATTCCCAAACCTTGTTCCTGCACTATAACATAGTGCTTGAAGAACTGACCTACTTACAATTTGTAGACTAAGAAATAGCTGCATAATTCTTAGGTAATATAATGTATTTTGGTATATAATGCTGCATAGCAGTATGTTTCTAAGTTTTTTAACCTGGTTGAACACAGTAATGAAAAACAAATTTCTGTTCTTTATCTTTTTCCATTCCCATTCCACTTGAGAGTATTCACAGAGATTTTTTTTTCTTAACTTTTGTAAAACAATGGATGTTGTCTGGTTGATTTTCTTGGAGCGGTGCGGGGCAGGGGGAGAGAGACAGAGGGAGGAATTGGTCCTGAATACTTGTCCTTCTCTGAATGCAACATAGATTATGTTTTCAATGGTAGTCCTTTCTTGACAAAGTTGTTTGTGTTTGTTTGGCCAAGTACTTTCATGTCCTGAAGGGGAAAAATAGATGAAATTTAGCTGAATGAATTTAGCTCAAGGGAACCTGGCTAGTCAGCATTTTAGGCTGTATGTTTGCTAGTTAATTGACTGCCTGAGGTCTAGTATCTCAGGCTGTGATTTTGGTCTCCTGAAGATGGTAGAGATTCAGTCTTCTCCAGGAAGAATCAAAACAAGTGTAGTGAAGCAAGGAAGCCAGGGACACTATTTAACTTGCTTGCAAAAGAGATCTAGCACTATATATTCACTGGATAAGCTCTCACATGTTGAGGCAGACACAGGAGGAGCTAACCAGTAAGAAAAAATGTTAGGTGCAAACTTTCCGCTTGGCACATTTATTTGTAGTAAATATTCAAATGCACAACTTCTAGAATTAAACAAAATTCCACTATCGTCTTTTACCAGTTTTGTCCCTCTAGTTATAATAACAATAGTACTAGTTATTATTCGCTGATTTGGTTAATGAGACCAAAGAGCTAAAACTTGTTTTGCTGGGGCGAAGGGAGATGAAGGCAACTGTGCCTGAAGGAATCGGTGGGACTCTTATGTGGGCACAGTGGCCACCCTCACTGAAAAGGGAGGTCTAGTCCCCGAGATGTTTCTCTTACCTGCCTTTCAGACACTGGGAAAGTTCATCCACTCTGTCTGCACACCAGGTTTGCCACAGAAGGAGGTGTACAAGAGGCAATCATCAGCTTTTATGTAGGACAGGTATGGTAGATGTGAAGAAGCATAAGATACACTGAAGAAACCCTGTTTGAGGGAATACCAACACCCGGTGCAGTTCAAGCAATGCAATTTTAGAAGCATCGTCTCAAGAGTGCACAATTTCAGTATGACGTATATAGAAAATATAGAAACAAAAATATGAAAAATATAGAGAATGTGAAGTCTAATTATTGTAATACCTTTCTGAAGTAATGAGAAACTTGAGAGTATGGCTGACAAATGGGTACTGGACTGACAAGCAGAAAGCGTGCATTCCATCAAAAGACAGAAGTCCACAAAAGATATTTTTTATTGGATAGAGGAGGATATGCAAAGTGAGAAACATCCTAATATATCATTTCCAGTGTACAACCTGGACTAGTGACTGAGGGTTGTCTTGCATGAATACTTTTTTTATGGCTAAAGTGGTTATCATGCACTTACTAGTTGTTTAGAAGATAAGCACAACAGCTCAATTCATGAACACAATGTGTGGTTCACAGCATGTTTCTTTTAGATGCATATAGCCTTTGGCTTCAAGTTGCTGAATTAAGAGCAAACCAGTGGTTATGCTAAATACCTTAATAAAGGAACCTCTTAATTACAGCTCAGCAAGGCTGAGTGAGTCTGAATTGTGGAAGAGATGGGATTAAAAGCAGACTCTGGACCCTGATTAACTGTGTGTGGTGGGCAAGTGCCATGCAGGAGGTGAGGTTCTGATGGGTTTGAAGAGCCACAGTCTGTGAAGCGTAAATCATGGCCGGTTAGAGAAACAGTCAGCAAAGTCTCTTCTGCTGATCTTCCTTTAGCCTCAAGAAACTGTCCTTGGCTGGCTGTTTGGTAGATACACTTATATACATTTATGTACATTATATACTTTTAACACCACAGTATATCAGTACTTCTGGGGAAGAAATGAGCTTGCACCTCCACTGTCAGGGCTCCATTATAAGCATGTTCTTGGGTGTGCTCAGTCTTTGCAGAGAAGGCTGCTGTGCTGATGGTTTCAAGCCAGCCATTACTGGATATTGTGTGTTGTGGTTATTTAATTTGATTTCACAATTAATGACCTAATAATAGTTGCATCTAAACTGTCTTAGGACAATGAAGTCTCCAACTGTCCACTGGAATTCCATTTGATAAGCCTTTGTTATTTCTGATGTATGTCAAACTTGAAGATTTCCAGTGATGGTGACTACATCATCTCTCTAGGCAATCTATCCCAATGCTTCAATGTCCTTATGACTAGAATGTTTCCTAATGTCTTACCTGAATCTATATTACTGTAATATGAGCTTGGTACTTCTCATCCTGTCCACGCTTGAGCTCAAGAACAGACTAATTCCCTTCTGTAACAAACTATATACTTGAAAATGTTGTCATGCCCTGCCTCAACCTTTTCTGTCTTATGCAACACAACCTTGTTCAATCTTTTTTTACAGGTCATTTTTCATTAGAGTGGAGTTTTTCGTTTTGACTGCCTTCTTTCGGATTCTCTCTAGTTATCTTCATCTTTCTTGAAACCCAGTACCCAAACCTGGATGTAAGGTCCTGTCTGAAGTCTTACTAGTGACAAGTTAAACAGGAAAGAACTTTGTAGAGCTTTAAGAACTTTGTAGACTCCTGTCTGTAAGAATTTCATTATGTTGTCAACATTTGTTGTTGTGTTTTTTTGAAATAGCATTGCATAGCTGGTGCTTATTCATCTTATACTACACTATGGTCTCTAGACTTTTTTGTTGTTGGGTTCGGGGGGGGGGGGTTTCGAAACACAACCTTATTAGG
>NW_008795127.1:8577851-8638958 GCF_000699145.1 Aptenodytes forsteri
TTTGTTTTTGTTTGGGGGGGGGGGGGGGTTAGCACTACTACCTTAGTCAGCTGTTTCCCATTCTGTACATGTACAGGCGATTCTTCTCTTCGTGTGCAGAATCTTGCACTTGTCTCAGCTGAATTTCAACAGTTTTCAGAGCATTTCTCTAAAAGAAAAACATTGTCAAAAATTGACTGTCAAAAATAATTTTGAATTCTAAACCTGTCCTGCAACATAACTGCAGTCCTCATAACTCATGTCATATTAAAATTTAATGAAGATATCCTTTCTTCTGTCTCCAGCTTATCAAAGAGTACTCCAGCTGGTGCGGCTGTGATGAAGTCTAGAAGCTGCCTTGCCTTTATAATGCTCTGAGGCACCATGTATGCAGTCCGGGTAGCCCAGACAAAAATATTATTGAAGAAATTATAGTCTGTAAGCAAACCTCAGTCTCTTTTTCACTTGTGGGGCCATCTTGAGGTTATGTCTTCTGAAGAAGGAAACTGGCCAAAAAAATATGTTTTTGCTACTTGTTCCAGCAAAAGCCTGAGTGCCACTAATCCAAGAACAATTAAGCTGGGAATGGAGACAGACTCATGAGAGAATACTGAGTTGCAGTTTGGTAAAGGTTGTCTAATCATGGAAACTTTTAAGGTCAATATTTAAAAAAAAATACTTACGGATTTAGATACTGAACTTGTAACACTTCACTAGAACCTCACTTCCAGTACTTGGTTGCTTTGTGCTTTGAGAAAACCAAGTTTTTTAAGCTATATAAGACTGAGTGCCTTAAACACTTTGTCCAAGATTTTAAGTGGTTCAGGATTTCAGGCCTCTCAGTTTTTATCCATTTCTTGGTAACCACACAGTAAAGAACTGAAGTTATTTATGGTATATGTAATACTTAGATCGGTGATTAGAGATTAGTGCATCCAGCATAAAACAAGTTAGACATCTCCTTTCAAGCTCTTATAATTTGCCTTAATGATCAGAAAACCCTTTGGAAAAAATGCACAAAAATAATTTATTTAGATACATTGTCTTAAATCACCTTTCCTTTAAAAATACGAGTCCACAGTGGTTTTTCGGTCAGTCAATAACCTTTTACAGTTTACTATGATCCCCTATGTTTTTCATAGCATCTTCTCTTTCCTCTTTTATCTTGTGGCAACAAAGACCCTTCCTGCTGGAGGAACAATAAAACATTTCTTTGCAGAAAGAAAAAAAAACTAATCTGGTTAAATTCAACCATCTTGTGGGACTTACACTTTAAAAATTACAGAAACATTTCAGGTTTGACATTTAATATCTATGAGTTTGGAAGAAGGCTGGTTCAGCTATTCCAATTACTCACCATACCTCTCTCAAAGTTGAGGTTGTCCCTAAGGGTAGTTGAAGTCCAACACCGAGGACAGGTGATGTGTCTATTGAAATCAATTGCATCTATACTGCATGGTGTGATATCGCTTGCTCTTCTCTTACTCTCATTTTCTTTGTGTTGCTTCTGGGAGCTAAGTTTGGATTTTATTTACAGTTGTTTCCTCTCTTTTGAGTTATCCATCACTGCCATTTGTTGGCCAGGAGGCCTTCTACATCTTTCTTTATCTTCTTTTTCCCTTCCCTCCCATATGCTGTGCCTTCCAAAATCCTGAAACTCAGGCTGCCTGGCCCTGAAGCCATTTCTATTTTTATTCTAATTTCTCTTTTACCAGCCCAGACGTCACCCTTAGTTTGTCTTAAGTCTTCAGTTTCTCCCTTCAGGAAACAACTCTATTTCTAGCACATTGCTCTCCCTTTCCCTGAATACTAAGAAAAAAAACGTAGTTCACAGTTGTATATGATCTGAAGCCCTTCGTCATGGACCAGCCACCTTCCTTCATTGATTTTGTTCTTTATATATTTGTTAAATTTCTGTTTTCACAATTCAATTTTTTTCTTATATTTTTTAGATTTTCTTGTGAACAAGATATTTCTTGTTATTTCTTGTTTTGTATTTTATTATTTGATTGTTACTCATACTGTGTTTCTGTTTATTTGGCGATACTTGTTTAATAGGTTTTCCATAGGTGACTTATGAAATGTCCTAATTTCTTTACTGCACTCCTTTACTTTAAATTAAGCACATGCATATTTCTAGAAAGTTAGTGCCATTTTTTATAGCTCTATCACACTAGAAAGTCTAGTCTGATTTGCTGTCTTCTGTTTGCAGTATCTTTCGTATTAGCTCTATTCCATTTCTCATCCTCTATAGAATAGTTGTATTTAGGTTATTTTGCTACATGTGATTTAATGATCTAATCTGGTGTCTTTTTTTTCCCCTGCACTGTTATTTTGTTTACATGCTAAAGTGCAAAGGAACAGGAGGTTTTTTTGCTTAATCTGTTTCATGTGATGCAAAGCACAAATTAAACTCTTAGCGACATTATCAGAAATTTCAGCTGAAAAGAAAACTGGCAGACTTATCCATTGGAAGGCCTAGAGCAAAATAACAAGAGGAAAAAATATAGGTCATATGGCCAGAATGTTTTTGGAGCGATGCTGTGGTAGAAATCTTGGCTTAGCCTGAATTGACCCATGCTTGGCTATGTCTCCAACTGTATGTCTTTGCCATTTTATAAGGGGTGAATACTGATTGTTGAATTAAGTGGTAAAACTTCAGAGAAATCAAGGTTCACCAACACCACAGAATACATAGTAGGAGTTTCCAGATTGACCTAGTTCTCATTCTCATAAGGTCTGGCCACCACAGTCACTGTTGCATTTCCTTCATTAGTGTATTCTTTTAAGAAGGAGCCAGTCTCCTTTATTGTCTCTATATCCTGATATGAATTTATTTAATAGTCCCAGATCCCAGTTCACTGACTTACGTGGTGTCTCCTCATTTCAGGCTCTGTGGCTGCATTGCCACTCTTGCTGTTTTTTATCAAACTACAATAGATTCAGCTGCGGTAGGATATTTCTCCTAGTTGAAGTACAAAACCATTTATAAAACCATAGAGAATGGATTGCATTAAAAATGTTTAAGCAGGTTTTCACTGCAGAAGTGACCAAAATGACTTGCCTGGAAGTGGGAACAAGCACACCCATGCTTAAAACCATGTTAAATAGTCATGGTTGATTTTTGCTGTAGATCAACCTCAATAGGCTGACACATTTTCTACATTTGATATGGTTGGTTTAAACCGAGTTCTGAATCATCTTTAACATGTCTCTAACAACACATTTTTTCCAGTTTAAACCTGGCTTGGGTGTACAGTTTCTGGTATACTTGGTTGGAAAAATTTCCAGTCATTTCTTCTGCCATCATGTCAACTGCTTCTTGAGGAGACTTCCTATGCAAAACATGTAATATATATGCAACGTAGCATGGTTTGAGTTTACTAAACAGTCTGTCTAAATTTTTTTTTTGCTATGTAAGAAATATATCCGGCTTTGAAGTATTAGGCCTCTGTGCTTCTTACCCGTTTTCTACTCTTCCTTTTCTATGAATTTAACAGTATCTTTTTGGAGACCTTAAAATAAACCAGGCTGAAATTGCCCTTGATATAAGAAGGCACAATTCCTAGTGAAGTCCATGGGAGTTATGTCAGCTTACCCAAAGATTGAATTTAGCCTATCTGTTTTATTGGGAAACCAGCACACAGTGCTTCATTTTGTATTTGCAGCAGCCAAGGCCTGGTTTTGGAAAGGTAAAGGTCTATGACGAGCTGTTACTAAGCATATGTTATTTCAACAGCATGTACTTTGGAAATTTCCATGCAATGTATAGTTTTTAGCTGAAGATCAGTTAGTGCACATAATGGATTTGTTTGGTTTTCAGTGATAATTTTGTTTGGTAAATCCTGATTCTTGTTCTTTCTCACAATATTTACAAGGCAATTTAAATGCTAGAAAGGATTTGTCAAACCATCTGGCATCCTCTGAAGTAAGAAACCCTGGCCCTGGAGGAAAGGCAAATGAGTAATGTAGGAGCCACTAGTTAGCACAGGACTTGCATTCTAGTTGTCTAACAGCATACACTAACCTGTAGTTTATGAAAGAGTAGGAGGTTACTTTTTAGAGATATTATTTTCCATGAATTCTAGCGGGAGAATTTTTTTCAGTGTGGAAAACACTTCCTGCAAAACTGGAAAAACACCCATTTCATTCTTACATTAGGGACCTTGATTTGAATGCTAGAAGTGTAATCGAAGAAAACCTTTGCTTTGATCTGAATGCTGTACAATGAGTATTAATATGAAGACGGTTTTCTTCAGAAGCTGCATTAATCTTCTGTAGTCACGTTTTTCTTTTATCAGACAAGGCTTTGAGGGTAACAGTTAATATCAGATAGGCAAATGTCTATCAGTTTCCTCCCTCTCGGGAAGTCGAATGCTTTGCTGAATCTGTACATCTTTGGCAAGGCTGACTTTCCAAGCAAAGAAACTAATCTTCATATGGAACTTACATAATTATCACACTGTCATCTCTGTTGAAAGGTAGCCAATAATTGCTTTGTATAGATCATTCGTTTTTCCAGGTTTCTCACTGAGGCTTAGCAGAGCCCGGTGAGGCCATATAACGTATCCCTTAAGCTTTGCATGGAGCCTTGTGCAGGTAAAGTGCTTTAGTCTCAAAGGGAATGTCTGGGAAATCACATACACTTGGTCTGAGCAATAAGCTATGTGTATGTGAGAGAAAGGGAGAGACTGGAAAGATATCTGATAAGGGGATGTGAAATACAAAATCTTTGGAGCTTTTCTGGAAGCTGCCAACACAAAGGAGCTGTTTTACTTTCCAGGCTTGCAAATTCTCAAAGAGCACCTGTGCTGAGTTTCACACCACTGATTCGGTTCACTAAAACCATCTTCTTTTGATGAGTTGACATGAAACAATAATCTAATATAGCAAGCAGTGGTGATGGTAGGTGCAGTAAGGAAACACACATCAGGCTTTGGGAAGAAGATGGGGAAGGGACACCAGAATTATTGCATTTGATTACCAGTAACCTTGAAAATTTTAGCTGATGAAGTCTATGAGCAAATGATATATTGAACAAACCTCAGGAACACAGGAAATTTCCAAAATTTTCAGATGGTTTATGTGTTGGCATTTTACATGGTTTTATGAAAGTCAACCAACTGTGCTGTTCTTGTATGACAGAAATTCTAAAGCATGATATATTCATGCTTCACAGTGCAGAGCATGCTCAGTAAGGAAATAGATGTATGATGTCAGTGAAGCAATTATCATGCAGATTAAAAATTGGCTAACTGATAGGTCTCGAATAAATGTATGTAGGGAATACTTGTCCAAATACAGCAATTTTTGTGAGCTCCTACAGGGACTTACAGAGTGGATAAGAGTGATGACATTTGCTTTGGCAGCAATCTAGCTTGCTTGCTTGCTTGGTAATCTAAGCTTGTTTAAAAATGGGTATTTTAATATGGCAAAACTACAGGTAACATACAAAATTAGTGGTTGTACTTCACAGACCAGTAGTTGTGAAAGCAGCTTTGCTGTTGGAGTGAAGATACAGCTGAACATAACTTGCCACACCGAGGCATTGACTAAGAGATGTAACAGTGCTTGGGCCTATGCTCTCTTTAATGTTAAATAGGACAAAATGGCAGATATATTACACTTGCTTTTAACGTTTGTGATGTTGTTACTAGGACTGGGTGCCAGTCTGGAGCCCAAGTATTGTTAAAGGCTGCTGCTGAATTAGAAGGGATTCAGAGGAGTTTCAGTAATGTTTAGAAAACCTGCCTTACATTTAGGAACTGGTTTATCCAAGATAACTTTAAGGGTTTTGCTTAAGATCAACAAGTATCTTTATGAGGCAAGAGGATAATGGGATCCAGCTGTTCACATACACAGTAAAAATAAGGGGGAGGTGGGTGTGGGGAGAACCACTATTGTTGTAATCTGTTCACTTCTAATCAGTCATTACTAGAGTGTCCACATCAGGCCAGCTCCACTACCTAGAACTGCAACTATTTTTATTGGCTCATGCGACTGTCGTGCTTGCCCATTAGTAAGACAGGAAAGGAAAGGAAAAAATGAGTTTCTGTCTTGATGCTGTCCATAACTTTATTTTAGAATCTTAATATTCTAAATAATTTCTTCCCTATTTTTTTATAGGGCACCAATGCCTCTGCTCTGGAAAAAGACATTGGCCCAGAGCAGTTTCCAATCAATGAACACTACTTCGGATTGGTCAATGTAAGTACCATTTTCAGTAGGCAAACCATATACAGAACTATGGCTTTGATGTTACTTGAACTTTGGTTTCTTCTTTTTTTTTTTTCCTCCCCCAATCCTGTTCTAAGGTAGGATTGTCTTTTTTTGAAAAAGTGCTGCTCACGTTCCAATTTTAGGCAAAGTGGGTTGCAAAACTGTATCAGATGTTTGAAGATAGCTTCATACACCCCCAGAGAAAACAGTTTACTGTTCTATGAATGTTTCCAGGGATTAGAACTTATACTTCAAGAAAGTTAAAACTCTATTTTAGCTATGAAATGTGAGGGAGGAAGTGATGAAGTATGTACAAGCCTAGGTACAGCAGTCTGCATTGGGAACTCTCTTAGGAGGAGCTTTTTTATCTGACTAAGGAGAGAATGAGTAAGAAGGGTGTTTAATCGCTTGTTTATTCCCATATAAATAAAACAGATATAGTAATTCTTTCTGTTGAAAACATTAGTTATTCTGCTACTGAGCAGTAAGATCGAAGCCAGCAAGAGTATATTAATATATGGAAACAAGCTTAATGAGATCCACTACAATAAATGTCTCTTGCAAGTGGAAACTTTTGCTTTGTATCCTAGTTAATTTAGAACACCAGTTTTTTTTCTGTGAAGTGTCAGTGGTGGGTGTGGAAATATATTCCTACAGCAGCTGCATGGCAAAATGGCTGGTATGTGACAGGGGCACAGAAGCCAGAAGTTGAATGAAACAACTAGTTTTATTGTGATGCACAGGGATTAAGATTGTTTTTCATTTTACATGGCAGTTTGGGAACACCTGCTACTGTAACTCCGTGCTGCAGGCATTGTATTTTTGCCGGCCGTTTCGGGAAAATGTATTATCATACAAGGCCCAACAGAAAAAGAAAGAAAATCTCTTGACTTGCCTGGCAGATCTTTTCCACAGTATTGCTACTCAGAAGAAGAAAGTTGGAGTTATTCCACCAAAGAAGTTCATATCAAGGTTACGAAAAGAGAACGGTAAGTGTAAAACTGGAATCCTCTTAGACATCCATACATTGATCAGGAAAATATAAATAAATATTGGGCAATGTGGTCATATTAATCGGATGTTCAGGTTAGATTTGTAAATTGCTTTTAGTACTTTCTGGGGTTTAGATATTAATATTTTAGTATCTGTGTACATGATATTATGTTTGAAATAGCCATACCAGGTTTCGCAAGTTCCCAGAGGTGCATGAATTAATGAAGTTTTCACAGCATGGTGGGACAGACTGCACTGTACAGTGAGCTAGGGCTGGGAATAGCATGACACTGCTGTAATTTTTTAATTCTTTTTTTGTGGAGTATGGCAGAGAGAAACATTGAGGGCAGCTGGCAGTATAGAAACTGTGTGACCTAGGAGTGCTACAGGCACCACTAGTCCAAAACACCCTGGAAGATAGGTAACTGTATGTGTGGGGGGGTGTTCAGTGGACTACATGTCAACTGCTGCTCTTGTTCTTAGAAGTGGTGAGCACAGTCTTTATGAAGCATCAGGCCCTTTTTGAGCATTAGGTTGGCAACGGCATATGCCTAATCTTGTAGTATTTCTGTCGAAGGGATATGAGGAACATCTTGAAATAAGGACGCCTGCCACACAGCTCCATTTTGGCCTGGATTCATATCAATGTGGGTGGTATGCTTAGAAACAGGGGAGCTTTGAATTAAGAGACAAAGTACGAGTCAAACACCTGGAAGAAATTGCTTGCTGGTGACAGCATATAAATGGGTGGAATGTTCATTCCAGAGCAGGCATTTGAAAGTGTGACAAAGTTAACTCTGAGTCACCTAGTGATAAATGCCCCCACACTGTTGGGGACCACTTTTAGGGACTGGATCTTATGTTTTCAGCTTTTTTAAATTAGGGCCAGACTCAGTGTGTATTAACCTGCCTATGTGTCCAGGCTAGACACTGCAAAGCTGAAGGATCTGTGCAATATTTTCTGAGGAAATCCACGTGAGTTTTTTCAGGAGCAGGGGGATAAAAATACACATTTCTTGGGGACACAGATTCTTTTTTCTTCAACATGGTAGGCAAATTAAACCTTCACTGGAGAAGTCTGTACCAAATCACCACTGAGATATTCTCCTCTCCTCCTGTAAGCATTTCTTATTGAAGAGGAAAAGTCTTTGCTCATCAGATTTGTGTGTGAAAAATGAGCTTTGTTAGATGGTGTTATTATTACTATTAGTGGTGGGTTAACCTTGGCTGGCTTCCAGGTGCCCACCAAGCCTGCGTCTCACTCCCCTCCTCAGAAGGACAGGGGGAGAAAATAAGATGAAAAAATCTCATGCATTGAGATGAAGGCAGTTTAATAAAAAAAAAGGAAAGACCGCATGTGGAAGCAAAGCAAAACCAAAGGAGATTTATTCTCTGCCTCAGTAGGTGATTTCCAGCCACTCCCTGGGAAGCAGGGCCTTGGCATGTGTAGGAGTTGCTTCGGAAGAAAAACTTCTTAATGATGAATGCCCCCCCCCCCCCCCTTCCTTTCTCTTAGCTTTTGTTGCTGAACACGAAGTCACACGGCATGGAATATCCCTTTGGTCAGTTTGGGTCAGCTGTCCCAGCTATGTCCCCTCCCAACCTCTTGCCAAACCCCAGCCTACCAGCCTTTGGCGGGGGAGTGGGTGGTGTTGGAGAGACAGCCTTGATGCTGTGTGAGCACTGCTCAGCAATAGCCAAAACATTGGTGCATTATCAACACCATTCTAGTCACACGTACAAAGCACAGCACTGTATGGGCTGCTATGAGGAAAGGTAACTCCATCCCAGCCAGACACAGTACACTAGTATGTGTCAGCATCCAATGTCTTCAGTTTCCCCAGCCGTGTGTCTTACTGTCCAAACTCTGTGATGTCCCTAAGTGTCTGAGGGACTTGGAATATATGGGTAGGAGTCAGTTCTGCCTAAAGTTAGGCATCTAGTCTAAGGAATTAATTTAGGATGAGTCACCCTCTTGCTTTCTTCATTGACTGTAGTGGGAACCTACACAACCAACTCCAAAGAAGAGCGTAACCTTTCAGACAGTTAAAGTTAGGTGAGATGAAGCCTTCCCCAAAAGTAGCTTCACTGAAGCCAGTGTGGCTGCAAAACTGCTCTTCTTTGGCATGATTCTAAATATTTTGCTGAGCAAGGGCCAGCACATGTATTTGGAAAGAAATAATGAACGTAGTTTGCTTTCTTGAAAGAAAGGATATACTCAGCTTTAGAAATCTCGACTCTTTAGAAATCTCGACTCTCTTCTTCACAGATCTCTTTGACAACTACATGCAGCAGGATGCACATGAGTTTTTAAATTACCTGCTCAACACCATCGCAGACATTTTGCAGGAGGAGAAGAAACAGGAAAAGCAAAATGGGAAACTGAAAAATGGCAACATGAATGAAGCTGAAGAGAACAATAAACAAGAACTCACCTGGGTGCATGAGATTTTTCAGGGAACACTGACTAACGAAACTAGATGTTTGAACTGTGAAACCGTAAGCATTGGGATAGATTTTTTTGTTGTTGTTGTTGCCCATTAATAGATAGATACATTTTATATCTATAAATATATGAATCTTTTCAGACATCTGAGAATTGTGGATATTCCTGTAGACTTTACTTCTTGAAGTGAGTATATTCTTTTCTAAAAATCTATTTTTCTAAGCATTACTTGGCTAATCTGTGCCAAGTCTTGCTGTCCTAATACATATCTCTACAGTTAAAATCCTTGCTAGTTAATCAATACCCTTCCTTATTACTGTAACTTTGGGAGAAGATATTCACATCATTATTCCATGAATAAGTAAAATGTTAAGATGAATTTGTGTTAATTCACTCCTAAGAACGTGACGGCATACAGAGGGTTTGTTATTAACAAACCATATGTTTTCTTTTATCTCCCTAATATTTTCTAGAGGATGCTGTCAGTTTGAAGTCTGTTATGTTTGAAGTATGAGTAAAAATTAGTTTTAGTTAGGCAACCTGATTGTAAGTCTCCTACCGATTTCTGTGGTTTTCAATCACGTGCTCCTGCTTAAAGGGAAAAGGAATAATAAAAAAAAAAATTTTCTCTCTGTGAGGTTGCTATGTGAAAGAGTAACACAGACAGGAATAAAATCTGTTTTGGGGAGAACAGTGACCCTGACTTTCCAAAAAGGTTGGAATTAACCTCACCTAAACTTTGCTTTGTAAAACGTTGGCGTCAAGGATGAGCTAGTTTTCTCAGCTCCTTCTGTAGATGATGGAGATTGCAAAGGAGCTCCTGCAGGAAGCTCTCTCCATCTGTCTCTAGGCTGTTTCATGAAACAGGAAGTTTTTAGGAGTTTCAGGTATTCTGCTCCATACAGCTTGTCCTGGCTCCATTGTGTTACTGAGCTGTTGCAATTGTTGGTGCAGCAATGCTGTGAACTGGGCCAGCAAACTGATCTGGCATAAGAATAATGTGGTTTTATTATTAGCATTATTATTATTTATTTTTATTAGCAGACCAGTACTGCTACCAAGGACTTCCTTTAAAGAAAATGCAACTTTAGTTTATCTGCATTAAGATGGGAGAAGGTGCCTGGAGAAGATATCTTCAGACAGCAAGCTGAGGTTAAATACCTAACTTTAGACAGCTGAAGTTAGATGAGATAAACCCTACCCAGGTCCTACCAGATGTGTAAAAGAGCATATTCTGATATTTTTAATCATAAAGCATAGCTCTGTACTCCAAGAAAATAAGACTTCTCCAGGGATTTGGGTCAGAGAAGGGGGAAAAAGAAATACAGTGACAGTCAACATGAAAAAAGGGGTTGGACCAAGCTTGGAACAAGCTTGTATAAGTGAAAACATGAGAGAAATATTGAAAATTAATTCTTTAATCTATTTCAATTACAAAAACCCAAGTGATAATAGCAAGTTAAAATAAGTGAAAGGGTAGAATTATTTTTTAACTGACAAGCTCCTTTAAATGGTTGTAGCCTAATTCTAAATTAATACCCAGTGTTTACTCAGACAAACTGTACAGAAGTCAGGATGTGTCCTTGGATAACAGCAAAATTGCACAATACCCTATTTGTAATTCAAAGTGCCTACGCTTTACGGAAAAAATAGTGCTAGGTATTGCTGGTGTAGGAAGGCTTGTCTGTAGCTTCCTGTGAATGCAGAAACACTGTATACTACTCAGGATACTTTTCCAGTTTGTTTTTCTTGTATTATTGTATCTTGAAATCTTTGGGAAACAGTAAAATGGATTAAAAGATGTTCCTTTGCTAAAATATTCATATGTAGTGCATGAAGTCATTCAGATTCTAGCAGTTCTTTTTCTCACTTACAGAAAGTGCAGTTTGAATCTGGTTTTCCAGCTACCTTTAGGTTTGGTCTGTATTATTCTAGCTCCAACTAGCTCATCTTCCCCTTTCAGTAAATATTTGATGTGCTGAAATCAATAACAAAATTCCTAGCTTCTTTGTGGTATTCAGATGAAACACTATACTTGCCAAAGACTTTTCCAAGTATTTAACCTCTTTCTTGTTATGTAGTGTGTCTGACAGAACTCTAGTTCCAGCCGTAGAGACACAATGTTCTCTGAAGCTTTGTTGCTCTATCTTTCGAATTCTAGCTGTATGTTTATACTGCAGTTGATTGCTGCCAGTTTTGTGGTTTCCTGTCCCCCGTGGGTTGAATCAGGTCTCAGGGAGGATTTTTCTTTGAAGAACTGCTGTTCATTTTAATTGGGTGTATGTTATGCCTCTGTACACCTTTGATAATATCAAAATTCATCCTGATGAAGGTGTTCCTCTGGATTCAGGACTGATATGGGCTGCATTCACCATGTTTATAGGATCCCTGACATAACACAAGGATGAGCTGAAAGTAGTACCTAACTTTCACATCCATAGAATTGCAGAAATCCGAGCACGAGGGACTTGTGTCAGAACAATGGATTCAACCCCTCACTGAAGTTCTTGATTTGAACTTCACTATCCTATCATCTGATTTAATTATTCTAAGGAAATGCAGTCATAGGAGGCAAAATATGGAGTGTTCATGCAGCATTTTATAAACAGAATTGGTTGTTATGAATAAGGCTAAATTCATGTGCAGTAAGTAATTCTGCAGTCTTTTTCACTCAGCTGAAGTATTACAAGAATTATCTGTTTGGATGATTTTTTTTTTTTACATTGCTTCATCTTCAAGATTAAACACTAAGCGAAAAATCATCTGCAAAGCAAAAATCAAGATCCATCATTCTGAAAATGTTTGGGGTTACTTTTTTTAAATAAAACCTCTTTATTAAACTTTTTCTCCTCTTGTTCTAAAATTGAAATGATTTTGCAAAATATTATCACTTTGCCATTTTTACCTTTAATTTTTAAATTTTTAATCAAAATTATTGACCAGGAACAGTATTCAATGGGGAAATGCAGCTGTGTCAGCCAAATACAAAGCCAGCCTTTTGAATGCTCACTGGAGAGAAAACATAACATGGTTAAATATGACGTTTCTTGACAGATGCTTATTTGGAAGATATCTTCATTGCATCCTTAATAGTGGAAATAATTATGTAGGACATAAACTGTGATTATATAGTGTAATATATTATACAAAGTGTAAATAAAATTCCAGTAAAATAAGAAACTAGGCTGTGTTGCATAACAAGGTAACATATGTAACGCACCAGTCAGCTAATACAGGGGATGATGGTCCTTCTTTAATGAACAGTAGACTGCGGTCACTGGCCCATGGTTGGTGGGCTTGGATAAGTGGAACAGACAGAAGTTAAATGATATGAAAGCTGGATCGGTAGAGTTACTAATAAATATAGTCACGCTGAACTAGAAAAAAGAATTTAAAAGCATTGAAATGGATTATTTTTGTGCAATTTATTTCTGCAGAAATTGCTCTATCTTTAGCATTTGCACATAGATATAAACAGCATTTAGATGTATGGCATTTTACTAAGTCTCTGTTTTACGTGTATATTTTTTGCAACAGGTTAGTAGCAAAGATGAAGATTTTCTTGACCTTTCTGTTGATGTGGAGCAGAACACATCAATTACACACTGTCTAAGGTAAACGAGTGTATCTCTTTGGCAGATAGTTCTGTCTGACCTTGCTCAATTTTCCAAGTCTAGTAGATACAGAAAAGAGAAGTAGAATAACGTTGGGTTTTGAGCTTTTCCGAAGCAGAAGAAAAGACTGTAAACTGGATGTTTCCTCTAATGACAAAATAGACATTAATGTATTTTGGTTTATTCACTTTCTCTTTCAATCTATGTGTTTGAAAGAGAAAAAAAATCATCTCTTGGGGAAAATAATTGATTGCCTTGTCATCTGGAAGAATTGCTGCAGAATAATAATTGACTTCAAAGGGATTTAAGCGTGCTTATCTTTAAGCTTCTACTCAAGTGCTTTGTTGATTAGGACTTATGTGCATATTAAAAGTTAAGTGTGTGCTTTGCAGAATGAGTGCTAGAGTCCCTAGAGGGCAAAAGATTTCAAAAGTCTACTTTTCTGCCATATAAGTTTTTCTGTGTCTCATCCTAAAATTAAGGGGAGAAGTCTTTTATTCTAAGTTTCAGTTCTGCTCCTAGTATACTCTTAACTATTAAACAAGATTTTCAGACTTGCATGGATGATTATTCTGAGAGATTTATAATATCCGGAGTTTTGGCATTGATACAACAAACTGATACCTAAACTTAAGAGAATATGTTGCTGCTCTAAGGTAATGATTATCAATTGGACAGATTAATCTTTCAAGCTCCAAAATTGCTACCAAGTTTGAAATTGCATTTAACAGTTATTCTGGAACGCCTAGGAAGGGTTCCCTGGCATCTCACCCCAAGCTGAGAGTTACAGAAAGAGAAAGTATATGAGGTATTAACCATTTCCTGAGTCAGAAAGCAGTGATTTCTCTGTGGGTACCACAACTGTACTAAATAACTTCCATTACATTTTAAAGTGCTAGATCCAGTAAGTTTTTTCCTTCTCAACTTCTGTTCAATCTCCTGTAGGATACTGTAGCAGTCCTTAGCCCTCAAGTAGTCCACACTGCAGTAACTAGCCTCATTTTAAAAGGTGAGCAAAGTGAAGAGCGGCTTTGGAAAGCAGTGCATAGTTTTCTTTTTTCCCCCATTGTATCTTTGTCTGTTCATAGTCACCAACAATTGAACCAGTATTGGTACTACAGGCTTTTGTTCGCACACTTTTAAGTAAGATCTTCATTGTAGCCACTACTTTGAACTTGTTTTTGTCAGCATTAGTTACCTTTCCCTATAGCGTTCAAAGTCAATTTGAAATCACACTGGCATGCAAGGAGGCTGAAGTGTGCATCTTCTGAGGTCCTTTCTAACCTGGTCACCAACAATTGAATCAGTATTGGTACTACAGGCTTTTGTTCGCACACTTTTAAGTAAGATCTTCATTGTAGCCACTACTTTGAACTTGTTTTTGTCAGCATTAGTTACCTTTCCCTATAGCGTTCAAAGTCAATTTGAAATCACACTGGCATGCAAGGAGGCTGAAGTGTGCATCTTCTGAGGTCCTTTCTAACCTGAATTGTTACTTGGTTCTATGATATACAGTTACTGGAGACTGAGCACTGACTTTTTCTTACAGCTTATTCTGGTGAACTTGTTAGAAATTGCTGCTGTACATAATTTACCATCTGTCCTTCAACTTTCTCCAATTTTTTATTTAATTTCTTAGTTGTTAAGCTTCCTGGAAATGTTTTGTTTGGAAAGCCCATTTTATGCAAAGGCACAGAGTACTTCAGTAAAAGTACCAATAGTGTTTCTACCACTGAACAGCCAGTGGCTGCAGCTTACGATGTGGAAGAACTGCATCTGCACTATTGCAACCAGCAGGTGAATGGTGGAGTTGAAAGGGACCCCAAGAGGTTAGCCCCTATCTCCACCTCAGGCAGAATGCTTGTCCAACCCATTCCAAAAGATCTTTTAGCAGTAGTAGCTCAACTGCCTATCCCAGTCCTTCCTGTTCTTACTACTAACAAGTTTTTCCCGCTGTGTAACATGAATCTTCCTTGTTTCAGTTCAAGCCCATTTCTACTTGCCCTGTGTACTCTGGACATAAACCAGAGGTAGCTCCCCTTCCTCTTAGCAGCAGCCTTTTTTACATACAGGAAGAATGTCATCATTTTTTTTTAAAAGTTAAACAGCCTAAGGTCATTCAACCTTTCCTTCACAGGCTATCTTCTCTAGATCTCTACTCATGTTCATTACTCTTCGGCCTTCTCTCCGACTGAACCTCTCTCTTGAAATCTATCTTTCTGAAGTGCAGTTGCCTAAAATTAGGCACAATATTCCAGCAGAGATCTACACAATCCTGAGAAGAATGGATGCCCTAAAAGTTTGTTTATACATCTCAGTATAGTATCTGCCTTTACTCGAAGAGCATGACACACATTTTGAAGTCCACCCATTGTTCCTTTTGGAAATAAAGGGAAGCAAAATCCCAGTTTTTCTTTTCTTGGCGTGGGAGGTGCAGACTGCTATTTACAGGTTAAACAGGAAGAGGGTCATCACCTATCATCTATTCTGATTGTCTTGTACACTAGCAGCATGTCTACCTCTGTTTAGAAAACCTATATTCAGTTAGAATATGGATTACCTCTCATTGCTCTATGGTATTATGCATTATTAAACAAAATGAAAGTGCTTTTCTGGTTTCTGTTATAGGAATGGCCAAGTTGTTATTACTTTTTTTGGAAACTTCGCTGTTTCTTTTTTTTTAACAACTGCTTTGCTGTGTCTTTACAGCTTTAAGTGCTACTGCATTGAAAAGGTAAATTAGAGAAAAACTGTGCAAGATAACATTTAAGTAGAATGAATTTCTTTGCCACTACAGATGAATGTTCTTTTTAGTTATTTCTGTAGCTTTTCAGATTGATAAGGTCCTTGCGTACATAAGAGGTCCAAAGTATATAAGCCTCTGGCATAGTCTAACTCCACAGGGTAGACAATCAGGCCTGAAGCCATAGAAGTCTAATAACAAATATAGTACATATCCATTATTTTTATTTCCACTAGGAGTTGCAAAGTTTACCAGTCCATTTGATCCTGACTTTTAACTAGTCTGCCTGTGCTTTTTTATTCCACTAAGAATTCTCTCATCTCTTAAAACAGAAAACTTGTATTATTTATGAATATAAACAATAGAAAGCATCTTTCACACTGTAGCATAGAGGCTGTAGAGAGACGGACTGTGGAAGCAACAATAAATTAGTATATCTTGAGTGGGTGTGTTTAAAAATTCCTTTCTCCTGTTAAAATACCATATAAACAGAATACAGATTGGCCTGTTAATGGAATAGGAAAGAGTTAGAAATGTCTTGAAACTAGCTCTGCAGGTATAGAGAAAAGTTCCTCAAGCCTATAGTTCTTGTACATGTAGACTTTGCGTGAGCTCCAGTCAATGATCTGTTGTTTCTAACTGTTCAACATCTATTAGAATCTATCTATTTTCATGGGAGACTTGGCATAGAACGAACTGGTATCTATCAAATTTCTAGCATCTGTACATGTTTTTTTAAGTTAGAAAAATATTATTTCCATTGTTTCATTTTGAGGTGGGAAGGAAACTAATAAATTCCACAAGTTTGTTTGTTTGTTTTTTAAATTGAGACTTTGGGTTTTGAAAATAAACTTCAGACTCTTTCTTTAAATGAAGATCTAAAACTTACACAATCACATTCTACTGAATCTTGCAGCATTATTTTCCCTGCACATACAACCCGTCTCTAATCTTTTCTAAAGTTTCATCTCTTCACTTATGATTCCCTGAAAGGTTACTATGTTTTTCAGAGGAATTGGCTGAATTCAATTAATTTTGTCTTTAAATTCAAATGTGAAATCAGATATTTGAGATCAGTGTTTACCACTGAAGCAAATCATTTCAAGTGATCATGCTTTATTTTTCTTTTAGATAAAAAAATTACACTTATCAAAGTTTTTGTTGCAACTTATCTTTCAAGAGATGTATTTTGTCCTAAATTTCAGCACTTTCTGATCAAACTGTTTAAGACCATATAAATAAAAAACCTAGTAAAAGCATTCTTAGTTAGTATAAATATTATTCAGTCATATGAAGTGCCTCTCTGTCATGCTCTGTCAACCTTAAGGAACTTAAAACTTGAAAATGGAAAATCCTCCCTTTTTATTAAGTTATGTAAATAACTTCTAATACCTATACCCTGGCAATCTATATTCTTCAGCTCTCCCATCTACCCCTGTGGTGATGATGCCAGGGAGAAAAAATCATCCAGAATACTCCCTTTGCCTTTGTAAGATGATTGTGGTGGTGCCTACTGTGAGAGCAGGCTGAACTTACAGACAGTGCAGCTTCAGCTTCCTTTCGTGTGAACTGCAATAATAGAATGGAGTTTATTGGGTCTGAATGGGTCTGAATTTGTCTGGAGCTCAGAAGTCTATTAGGTACAATGTAGGTGCAATCAACAGAACAGTTCTGTACTTCAGATACACCTATTTAAGGCCCAAAGTCACAAGAAAACCTGTGTGCTTAAAGTGGAAGATAGGTGCTTATGTCTGCATTTACAGTTCTCAAAACACCTGCTCAGCTTCAATGTAACACTAGAGGTGACAAAAAAGTACTGTCATTTTTTTTACAATTAAGTTTTTTTTAGGTACCTAAAATTCTGTTCCAAAGCATATCAGCACTGTGACTTCCGGCAAATCTTTTCCGTCAACTGAGAGACACTATCAAACCAGCCTTCCTCTGCCTCTCTCACTTCAAAAGCTTAATCCAGAAACATTTCCAAGTGTATTTACTTGATCAGGATGTACAAAATCTTCTATACTAGCTGACACTTTCCTTTTTAGACAACGAGAAGGTATAATCAAATAACTTCTGGATGACAGTTCAAGAGGTTAGAGGATGCAGAAAATGGAGTTCAATTTATTTCTTTTGTGTAAGAGGATTCAAACCTATCTTACAGAAGAACACCATAAAATGTGAGCTATTTGGGGATGACAGAAGTGCACTTGAAGCTGTTCCATTCTGCAAATAGTTTAAAAAGGGAATGGATAGATTGAGAGACTACACCCAAGTCTAGGCAGCCCCTTGACATGTAAGAGACCAGGATATAAGTCCCATTTTGAGATACCTGACTCTCCACCTGTATCGTATGGAGGGCCTCAACTTGTAATACAGGGCTGTCATAGCAGCCAAATACCTTAAGTCTCTTTGCAAACCCCAGTGCAGTTGCTTTAGATGTTTTAGAAAACTGGACTCAGTGGAGAGAGGTTTTCATCCTGTGTGGTTTTTTAGGGTTCCAGTTTATCAGCCCAAGTGGGGCAAAAGTGTTAAGATCCTTTAAGAACTAATAATTGTATTTCTTTGCAGAGACTTCAGTAACACAGAGACATTATGTAGTGAACAGAAATACTATTGTGAAACTTGCTGCAGTAAACAAGAGGCACAGAAAAGGTAAGCGAAGAGCGGGCTATTTCACCATGTCCCTCCTGGGCTTTAACAAATGTCTTCCTTGATATTTATTGTGTTTAGATACCTAGAAGCCTTACACCCCAGCTGCATTCTCTGTGTGGGCCAGAGAACCTACAGACAGATTCAAAGCTATTACATGTGTCTTAGTCTAGAAGCTACTGCTAGTTGACTACTGTTACTTACAAAGTGCTTTTATAATGCAAATGTTTACTCATTAAGGAAAGACAGAATGGCTTTGAACTGGTCAGTTCTTTACCATATGCACTCTAATGGTTTCACAGGATGAGAGTAAAAAAACTGCCAATGATTCTTGCCTTACACCTCAAGAGATTCAAGTATATGGAGCAATTGCACAGGTATACTAAGCTGTCTTATCGTGTAGTATTTCCTCTGGAGTTACGTCTCTTCAACACATCTGGTGATGCTGTCAACTTAGATCGGATGTACGACTTGGTAGCTGTTGTTGTTCACTGTGGAAGGTAAGATACCTTCATGTATATCTCAAGCTATTGCCAGACATTTGCCAAAGGCGGAGGCATGCCTGACGATGTGGGGAGAGTGGGAGGGAGGACATAAACCCTGCTGCTGCACCAACTTGGCTGTGTCTTGGCCTGAACCTCTTAGCCACCTTCCCTCATTGTAAATCTGTACTTGTTTAAAAAATCAGGCCTCCAAAAGTCACAAGATTAGCTTAAATTAATGGAGCTGTCTCCTCCTTCACCAGTCCACTTAGAGAGCTTGGCAGCCAGGACTCTGTGAAGGCCAGACGCTGCTAGCGTGTAGGCCTTACAACATTATCACCTTGGTCTCCTGTCAAAGCAATGAAAATGATAGCTTTAATAAAGCTTCTCACATATGGGGTATTGTCAAATATGAAACAAACAGAAAAATCCTTGGGGCTCTAGGAATACGATTGTTCTCCCTCTTCTCAAAGACTGTATATAGCTAAATATTCACAGTTGATACCAAACAATTTTCTCCCTTAAATTTTGTTCATAATGTTTTTAAAATATTTGCAATAGTTGATGCCTGCCACGAGCAAATTGTTAAGTATTCTATAGGTTAATTTGCAAATGGTCATGGCACAGATGAAAACAACACATTTAGCTTTCAGTTGATGAAGTCTTTGCAACAAGTCAGTAAAAAGGTGAAAGGAGTAAATGTCTACTGTACCACCAGGGGTGGGTTTACCGTGTTCTTCATAACATTTTGTTATAATCCAGTCTGCTTGCATATAGCAATGTGACTTATCAAAACGGACTCAATAGTATCTTCTAATATTTTGGGGGTTGTGTTTTTGTTTTGCTTTCTAGTGGACCGAATCGGGGGCATTATATTACTATTGTGAAAAGTCATGGATTTTGGCTCTTGTTTGATGATGACATTGTAGAGGTCAGTATGCTGAAGGTCATGAGCACAACTTTTTTGTTTATGTTCTCTTCTCTATTTGGGGTTAAAATTCTGATGCAGATCTGGGTATAGATTACTAGTCTGCAAAGCCACAGTTTGGTTGTAATGTGACATTTAGCTCAAATCTGTTAGGAAGTAAGATTGCAAACAAAATTATTAATCCTGTAGTTCTTACTCTGTCAATGTCAGAGGGGGTTGTTTTATTTCAGAGCAACATCAAAGGTTTTTAATATCAGACTTCAAGGGTTTAATTTGGAATGTTTTCTATATCTAATAAAATAAATTTAATTCATTAAAACCTGAAATACCCAGGAACTATGTTGCAATCCTTGGCAATATCACTTGGCAAAATTGGACTGGGTAAAGCTAGCATTGCTGTAGAATTTTAATTTTTGAACAATTGGGAAGTTACAAGAAAGCCTGGATTTTGTAGTTGATCTGGGTTTGTCTGAATGTAAATTAGAGCAGGATCTGGTCCACAGCTATTACAGATTCTGTCTAAGCATTCTGCAATTCATTCCTAAGCAAACCCTTTATGTCATTGTGGCACCTTGGCAAAACTGAGGTCTCGAGTCTGATTTCCCAGGAGTAAACCCAATGGAGGAAAGTAAGCACTGGGACATTGGATGGGGCATGTCTTGAAGAGGGTTTCTGGAAATTTCAGAAAGATGGGGTCACAATTATCTGTTTTACAGTGTTCACTACTGCATTCCAAGGAGTATAGAAAGATGGGGTCACATGGTCACAATTATCTGTTTTAACAGTGTTCACTACTGCATTCCAAGGAGTAAGTCTGTTGTTGGAAAAAGCCTAATTCAGTTAGGTTCGCCAAGACAAACTTCCTATTGACTTCCATGAGTGAGACCAGTAGGGCTTAGCCCCTGAACATTACCCTTTCACTGCTTATATTGCAGACAGAATTTTCTAATTGCTACCCTGAAACAAATAACTGAATTTGTCTTTTGTGTTTATACGGTCATTTAATCCATGTTTGGTATTTCTTTTACCTAACAGCACATTAATTTTTTTTATTTATTTTGCAGAAAATAGATGCTCAAGCTATTGAAGAATTCTATGGTCTGACTTCTGATATATCAAAAAATTCAGAGTCTGGCTATATTTTATTCTATCAGTCAAGAGAGTGACTTGGCAAACTGTGACAATTGTGCACAACGATGCTCCACGCAAAAGAAGGTGATGGCTCCCCTTAACTGACTTTTACAGAGACCGCATCTTGTATGGTTGAACGATACACTCTGTCTCCTATTAAATGGTCTATGTGATATTGACTATAACCATCCATTTTTGACATGTGGAACTTTGTTTTGGGGAGGGGGGGTTGTTTGTAGTTTTTAAGTCTGATTGAAGAGTTAATTGCAGTCAGATTTTAGTGGAATTTATATGGACTAACATTTAAAGATAATAAGATTTGGATGTCAACTGTTAAACCCAATCCAGCTAGAGTAGTATTTTATATGGAAGTGTTCATTGCATTTAGAGCAAAATTGTTTAAAACTTTCTAAATGGCTTTGGGGTGTGTTGATTTACAAAGCATTCCTTTAAATACATCCTGATATATACTTACCCATTTTAAGTGTAAGGAAAAAAATCTGTTTCATGATGATTGGAGTTGTGGTTGTATAGGGGATTTTTTTACATGTTACTCTCTGCTGCAAAAAAAGATACTCTTCCAAAATCATTTAAGCTTGGGTTGTTAAAAACTTTCAGCGCATAACCTTAGGCCTAAAATTCACATAAAGGGATTTAAATTACAGTGGAACTAAGTAATTCTGTATGTCCAGTCACTTTATCATGAGACAGTACAGATGAGGTGAGATTTCAGAACTTACAGAGTACTGGAATAAAAGGAGCGAGATGACACATCGGACACAGAGATAAATTACATTTATAGAGATTGAGCTTATCTTTCTGTTAAAACGATATCATAGGTTGTTTGTTTAATTGAGTTTGCAGAGATTGCAACGCTGCTTGCGTATAACATATCCATCAGGACTGAAATTACACAGTCCATTTAAATAAGTGTTGTTTGTACAATACATAAGACACGGCTTGATCCTGCCATTTTCTGAATATCTGTAGGTCCCATTTTCATTTCTCAAGACAGAGTCCATTTCTTAGCAATATAATACATAACAACCATTAGTTTACACACACTGTCATGTATATATCATCTCTAACATTTTGGCCGTGTTTGACAGCATTTGGGTCACCACAGAAACAGATAGGGCTCTGGAGTGTCTGATTTTAAAACATCAAAAGGCTTAGTGCAAAAGGCTTAGTTTGTGATTTTACTGGGTGAATTTGGCTTGGCACTAGTCATGCACTGGCTAATAAAATTGCTGAACTCACATACTGGAATTTGGCAAAGAATGAATGTAGAAGAAAGTCTCAATAGGGTATGAGAAGGGATTGATAGCAGGTTGAGGCAGTGGTAACACCGGGTAACTACCTTGCTTGATTTGACACTTGCACTCCATTATACAATTCCTGAGCTTCAGTAACCAAATTCCTATTCCAATGAAGTCAACAGCAAAAACACTCTTCTTGTCTTCAGGGGGACTGACAGTTGGTTCTAGTATTTACAAGGAAATATTCTCATCTCACAAAATTTATTTCTACCTGTTACATTTCATTCACTCTCGCTAAGTATTTATTAAACAATGTCCTTCTTTTCTTTAAGAAGCCTGCCTGCCACTTTATGGCTGACACTCCACTTCAAGAAATGGCTTTTGAAGTGCAGCTAAATCTTATATTTTAGTCTTCTGTAGGAAAGAGAATAACTTTTTTTCATTGTAATCTACTGTGAATGTGAAATATCTTTTGTTAAATAATGGTGAAAATGAAGTACTAGCTTCTACTGTAACATCAATTGAAGTTCAGCTGGATTTATCAATGGCCATTTTGTAAACTAAGGAAATGTAGCACTTTACACTGAATGAGAAACAGAAGTGGACTTTTCATCTAACATTATTTGTGATTTATCATGCTATTATACCAATACAGGAAAACAGATGTAGACTGTAACCTTAGAGTACTTACTTAGGTGAATAATAGTAGTGGTCTACAGAGATCACTCACATGAGTGAAGGCTGGTATGCGGGCTCAAGACAAGCATAATTGGGATGCAGCTCTAGTTCTTTTATTGATGTTAGAATGAAATGTTCTGTCTCTAACACAGAAGACAGACATCTTACAGGAGACTTCAACTCTCACTGAGGCCCAGGAGCTTTTCCACTGAAAAGCTAAACCTGCAAATCCCTCTTTAATGGATTTATTTATAAGCATTCAGAATTTCCATATAAATATATAATAATCACTTGCCTTTTAAAATGGGTAAGGTTTTCTTGTTGTGAATGAAGGCACTTTCTAGATCGGCATTAACCAGTGCTGGTCCAAAGGTCTGTACTTCACAGTTTACTTCACAGTTTACTGCTGAACGTTCTTAGGGCATTCTTCAATTTTAAAACAAGCAACAAAAAATATATTCTTAAGGTATCATTTGAATGTTTAGGGCTCATGTTTATATGACAAGTAATTTTTCATAAAAATAATTTTTAAATCAGTTCAATTTTAGGAAATGTTTTCCATATTTCAATTGACTTATCTGAAAATTGATTTTTGAATGTGAATAATATGAATTAATATTTAAATACTGAAGTACATTTGGTTTTCTTCAGCTGCAAGACACCTCTAGGTTGTAAAACATACAGATAATTACAGTAAGTTATTGAGAGTAAAAATAGAATAAGCCTTTTCATAATGTTGGAAAAAACATTTTAAATTCATGCTAGCCCATGAAAAGATCACAGCACTGGTATCACACCAGTCCAACATCAGTGGTCTGACATCAGCTCTGAAAAGTTGTGGAATACTCAGTTTATACTAACACCAGCTAAAGTAAGGAACATTTTCTTTTGATTAAAAAAATAATAAATTGCAGTCACAATTTTATAAATTATATCCAGCCTACAGTGTGCTGAGTGTCTTGACTCCAGTCCAGCAAAAGCTGTCCATCATGGCTGCATGAACAGCGCCGGTCCAGGCAGCAGAACTTCTATGTCAAATTCGAGCACATTTGCGCAGGTTTTGCAGGATTGGGATCCTCGCAGGAACAATCATATGATGTAAAGTATTTTAGCTGATTAAATAAAACATAATCCTTTTTCTCTTATGCTTATGTATAGATTTCCAGTCCCTTATGAAATAATGGAAAAATATCTAGGACAATAAAAGCTTTTCAGCCAGCAGCTAGAAAACAAAATGTTTAATAGTATTCCATGCTTCCCTAAAATGACTATTTTTATGGTGTCGGGTTCTGAGTATATTAGGCCTAATGACATCTGAAGTTTTCTACTTGTTTCACATGCTGCTGCTGAGATGCGTTGTCCATTTATAAATCTTATTACTATCTTCTTACTTAGAAAAAAGAACATTTTTGTCCTGTGCTGTTTTTCCACTGAACCCAATGAAGCACTGCAGTGCTGATGAATCTGTTATCTTAGAGAATGAGCTCAGACCTCAATTTTTATGTTTCACAGAACAGGCTGTCAGGATTTTATGTAATTTCTATTTTTGGGACATAGCAGAGGGAGGCAGAAGAGGGGAGTGATGGAGAAACCATACCAGTGAAGCAGAACAACTTGTTGAAATTAAGTCCCAAAATTACTCCTGCCAATTTTATTTTAATAATTTACAGTTACCTCAGAGCAGTAGATTACATCTTAAAAGTCTTCTTCCTTTAGCAGCTGGAGTAAAGAAAATAAAGCAATAGGTGTTTCCTTCGCATAAGATTTGATAAAGATATTAAAGACCTAACTACGCTGAAACTGAAGTTCACGTTACATGGTGGGTCCTAAAGTGCTACCACAACCTGTCTTTTATCTTCAGTCATTACATTTCATTCACCCATCTGCTATAGCATCATGTACTTGGGACATGAGCCGACAACTTGCAGTTGCCAGTGATTTGATGCCTCTCAGCAGCAGACCCTTCTTGTTTCGTCTCTTTTTTGCTGCTTCTGGCTGACAAGTGTGAGCAGTATCTTACAGCTGAATGTGTACTAGAAATTTTAAGAGGTTTTGGCCGTGTACCTGTTCTTTGCCAGGACCTTTTATCAGTGTTTGTTTTAATTTATTTCTCCTTTGTTGATCTATTATTGTATTTGTATAATAATTTATGTAGTTATTATTATTAGTTTTCTGTTTTTTTAAAATGTAATCAACCTAAGCACTTTAAGTAACAATGTCAATCTTGTGAAATTCCAATCAGCTTAACATTTTGCCTTTGTCTTTTTGCTTTTGCAGCTGTTTGCTTGTGATCCAATGTCTCTAGTTACAACCCAGTTTCCATCTTTAGGCTTGTAGTCCTACCTGGGTTGTAAATTTGGGAAGCCCAAATTTGTCCGTACATATTTGTTCATACATAGCAAGGATACAGTATTTACTACGTGTCTGCTACACATAGCAGCATGTACCTGACGAGCTGCACTCACGGTGCACATTTCACAACCTTTTTTGCACTCTACCTGCTAATCCAGCTCAGAATGACTGTAATACTTTAACCTGTGGCTCGGTTATCAATGACTATATAATTTAGAAAAGCTCCACTTCTCACAGGAGAATTCTTTTACCAAACACAGTTAGCTGTCAATCAGCTGATGGTACAGGTATTGCTCTCTTTGCCATTTTACCTGTGCTCTGTACAGTCTCAAGCATGAATAATCTTAGGACCTGCATTTATTCTTGGCCCTTGTGCGAATGCTAGCAAAGAGAGCAATCGTTTTGCATCTTCCTTCTCTCCACTTGGGCTCATATGAAGGGAAGAGATAATGAAGTAAGATAAGTGCTGGTGTAATAAACCCACACCATCTATCGAAGACACTGGATGTTTCTCAGAGGCCAGCATCTGTGGTATCCATATCAGAAAGTCACTGACTTTCTGTGGTGTTAATGCAAGGGTTATTCTTAGTTTTTTAGACATCGCATTCTCTGATCAATGAAAAGACCAGGGCTTTTTCCTGTTGCATCAGTTCTGTTGCTGAGGTGTTTCTTCTCAATTTAACATGGTGCTTAATATTTAAATAGCCCTTGGGAAGCCTCCATAGACACCCTTTTAATTTCTTTCCAGTTAACATGCATTACTTCAAAGAGATTGCTTGAACCTGTCCACAAGACTTATTCAGATTAACACACTCTTTTTGCATACAAGGTCAAACAACACCTATCAGGAGGTATGTGCCCACCTGATGGGACCATCTGGGCTAAGCCCATACCTTTTTACACACTAATGACTCTTTACCCCCTAGGAAGTTTGCTTGCTGGCTTTCGCCGAATGATTTAATATGAAACTGCATGTAACTCCCTTTATTCATGGTCTCAGAGTTGCTATAATTCTTTAATAATTCTGCTTCATTTGGTTATCAAGACTGGGACTATTGCACAACGGAAAATAAATTAACTTGTGTGCGCCATTCACAGTGGTCAATTTAACAGCCCAATGCTTCTGATGAAGGCTGTTGCAGGTGGCAACTTCACTAGATGTAAGAATATTAAAGTGTAAGTGACTTTTCTGTGATAGCACAGTAGGGCTGTAGGAGGAGCTGGACTGGCATGCAGCTTCCTAACCCTCAGCCTGTACCCAGCTGAAGTTGGTGCTCCACCCTCTAGATAATCCTAACCCTTCTCCTAGGGGTTCCAAAGTGGCAGGAGGAAATCCTTTGCGAAGACACCTTGCAGTTCACCAAAACATCTTACTTGCCACAGTAGATAATTAATGAATATTTGCAACTCCTCTCTCCTCGCTCCCCAAACCTCATTAATAGGTATACATTCCTTAAAGAGGCTGAGCTTAAATATCAGCTTTGTATTTGCAATGCTGTTCATATTTGCAAATGTCCCAAGACAGATTGTGTTCACATGCTCAATTGTTTCCGAGTCCTCTCTCAACTCTCATTCTAACAGCAAGAGCAACATCAGGGCAGCCATGTTACAGGTTCAAGTGCTTTTCCTGGAGACGATTTTCTAGCTTCAGTGGCTTTTGTTGAAGAAGACCTAACACAAGCTCCATAACTTATCCATGACTCTTTAGGATTAAAGTCACCATATGCTGTATGAATATGAGTGTAGGGTAGGGGGAAGAAGAAAGAGAAGAGGAAGAAATATGGAAGGGGCTGGTTTTTTGGAGGCTTTGAATATGTATATCTGTTTGTAAATATATAGTACCTCTCTACCTTGTCAAAACGATGCAATCATAATAAAACTACTTAAATATTTTGTGTTAGTTTTTTAAATGGAGTAAGAGGTAGTAAAATTATTAGGCACACAATTGGGGACACATAAAAATACTGAATTTCTAGTAAAGCGTACAATACATGTTGTATGTGTACAGTTGAGTATCTGCTCTTTTTAGTCATGTACATGTAATTAAACCCTGCACTTTCTGCAGAACTGTAAGATAAATCTCATGTTGGTTATTAAGGTTGTAACATAAGAAAACAGTATTTTCTCCTGTTAACATGTTTATATTTTACATAAAATAAACTCCCTAGCTGATCTTGCTTCCATTCAGCTTGCTTTGAATTCAGCTGGAGCCAGGCTAAGGCTGAACATTGATGTTGGTTGTTACACAACATGCTTCTGAATGTCAGGAATCTGCATTCTTACAGATGGCAAGACTGCTGATGCTCGCTTTTCATTTCATTTAATGGAGCCATTGCATTTTAAGTGACTTCAGAGAATATTTCACCACCTGGGCTAACTGCCTCTGAAGTGTCTTAAGGGAACAAATTTTGCATGCAGTTCATGAGTCGTCTTGGTGGAATATACATACAATTGCGTGACTGAGCTGTACCTAGTTAAAGCACATCACTGACCTTGCCAATGTTACTGAGAACAGCTAAAACTGAACAGAATAAAAAGCAGCCAGAATTGAACTACCTTTTGCATCAGGGAACAAGGAGATTCCCAGGCCCTTTAGCCTGGGATTTTACCTGTGACTACCGGAGTGGGAAAGGGTTTTACTAATGAGGTCTAAAATTCTGTCAGAGAATTGAAAGGTTCCTGCAGTCTGCTCATTTTCCCAAAGTTATTCGTTAGCAAACACAATTTACTTTCTCAAAAGTGAGGTAAATAAAAGGCTGGAGTTTCTTGGTCTTGTCTAAATGGATTTTTGTTATTCCTTCAGAATCGTTTAGAGAACCAAAATCAAACATAGCTGTCAAACTGCATGTTAAATTTATAGCTAACATGCTATAAGATTTATGGCACATCAGACTACCAAAGGACTAGGTTGAAAAACATTTCACATCTTACAGTACAGATTTCCTCTCAAAAACCTTGAAGTACCTTCAAATTTATTCCTAGGTTATTAGAACATAAGCTTTTAACTGCAGGATGGAGGCAGAAATTTAAAACACAGGAGATGACTGAAATAAATAAATTGCAAATCCATACTTTTAAAACATTTTAAAGGAATAAAATTTATAGTGTACATATAAAGAAACCAAGAAAAGGTTTTGAGGAGCAGGGTTCGCAATCACTGTTACACGGGCTCCACTAGAATTGCTGTCACTTCAAGATGCAGAGCAGGGTTCGCAATCACTGTACACGGGCTCCACTAGAATTGCTGTCACTTCAGGAATGCATTTTCCCAGAAGCTGTATGATGTTTACCTATGTCTCTGTTTTTTGGTATAAGTTAATCATTTTAGATTAGATTGGGTTGTGTTCTGTGTACCAGATAAACAGAGAAATGCTAAAAATATAATTTCATCTCGACTGAAAACTCAGGTATGGTAGGAGGAAATTATAAGATTCCTCACCAGACCTGAAACAACATTTATTAGACATGATGAAATATATGACCTGGAAGACCATGTTTCTGGAGATGTTGATTTCCTTGAATGTCTGTGTGCAATTTAAAAATCAAGTACAATTTTTTAAAGAAGAAAAATAAGACAACAATTTTCAAGACATATAAATATATATGCGGTAACAGAACATTTCAATTATCTGTTCTGAAAAATGTTCCTCTTCATTTATTAATTTTATATCAAATAGTAGAAGATTACTCCATCGCCTTGTTAAAGTTCACTCACCCCCACTGCATGACTCATTTGACTGCTCTACTGTGACCTAAGAGCTTCAAGCTTTCCTCAGTCTAAAGAGATTGTAGCCACGTGTCTTTGCAGTCTCTGGGAGACTTCTGTGGCACAGGCGGTGGGGCCAGCAACCCTCTGAAGCCCTGGATCTTCCTGGATCCTTTCTCCCAGGGCCAATGATGGCTCTCTCCACTCCACACCTAAGCAGCTTCAATACACATTTTGCCCAAGCTCATCTTTCCAGGAACACATGGTGCACAAGTTTTGTATTATTTCCAGTACAGAATCACTTTCCTTTACATAGGAAAATACATTAGCAGATCTAGAAAAAAGATAAACAACCGTATGTGTTCTCCTGCTGCAGTTTGCTCATGTGGTTTGAACCTAAGAAGATTCCTTTAACAGATCCATCCAAGACCTTTCTGGACCATAACAACTCTTCCCTTTTTTTCCCCCTATGGTTCCCTTCCCCACATTCTTATATTACTGGGGGGAGGCACTCTCAGTCCACTTTGTCACAGCAGGTGTCTACTACTCTGAGCACAATGTTAGGGTTCGGATGTGAAGGATGGGCCTGCTGTGAAGGAAGACTTTGGTGGCATTCACCGCTGTAAAGAGTGATCATCATCAAACTGAACATGCCTGTATCAGTTTAACCAGCCACAAACACTTCACCTGGTGCTAACAGTGCATTTCATCTCACCATGAATACAGAAACAGCAGAGGAGGCAACAACCTGGAGCTTGCAGGTTGCCCCAGGATGCGCGGAGAGACCTACCAGGATCAAACAATTCAAGAGGTGGAGACTGATAGACATTTTTTGCCAAATCACTGCAAGGGTAAAATAAAGAGGTCAATACTGGAATGAAATTTGGAATAAGCCAGAGTGAAGCATTATCTTTTGGATTTCATTTCACACACATATGAGGAAAAATATTCAAGTCATGTTCCTGAACAGCAAAGATGTTGAAACAGCAGATACAGATTTCACCCAGCATTGCAAACTAGACATCACAAATGCTTAGGCATCAACTAAGAGACTACCTGATAGAGACCAAATTCTACCGTCAATCACTTTGGTGTAGCTGTAAAGAAGCTCCAGACAGGCTTGCCATTTTACAGTGGGATTAGTAACAACAGAAACTGGAATAAAGTTTCTTACAACATCCTCATAAAACTTTTGGTGTGCAGAGCTGTGTTTTCTGTGCAGCTGTAAGACATGGTTATGTGTGGAACACTGTAAGCACTGAAGAAGAACTACAACTGGGATTATCTCTGCTCTCTGAAAACAGAGTTCAGGAGCACAAACAAAATCTTACACTTTATTTAGTCACTAATCATTTAATTCTCACTGTCACTCATGAAGCATTTTTCATCCTCAAAATAGTTTACCGGATAACTTAATAACTTTCCACCTCTTAATTTGGTGAAAATTGTAGAAATTGGGTAACGTGTACCAAAATCCCTACGTACTTTAGATAACTACAGCTTGAGCTGAATCTGGCCACCCCTCAGCTAGACCAGTTTAACTAGTAGAAACGTTTTCACCGGCTTCTCGGCAGCTGCCTTGATGACCTATTCACTTCTGGATGCAGTTCAAAGTGCAGATCTTGTAGCACATCGCCCCAGTATAACCTGATCCCTTGCTATCTCCAAAAGAGCTTGTCTTGCCTGGGATGCACTGGGGCAGCTGAGGTTACTTGGGAAGTTTGTCGTAACAGCACTTCACTTTCCAAGGAATGGATTAGCTTTCTTTTGCCCCCTAGTAATTGTTAATTATTATACACTAGCAGGAAATATTAGGTAAAGCAAGGATGATGCCATTTATTTGGTTTATTTCTCTTTCTTCATTCTGGTTATTTCTAGTTACCTTTTCAGATGGACAAAAGTATTCACAGGTAAGGTCATTGAAGTTTTGACTGTTTTAATTCTGCAAGGTGAGTAGTTCAGGCAGAGACCAGTGTTGGCTAAGACACCAGAATGGCACTCAGTTGCCCCTCAGAAGCTGGCCTCAAGGACAAAAAAAACCCCAAAAGGTAAGCAGAATTCTTCCCCCTAACCTTTACAACTACGAAGTTTTAAAATGCTCAAGCACAGATTGCTAATTCTACAGTTGACATATATGGGGATATTTCTGGGCATACCGCATCACTATGCTGCGACGTGGTTTCAATCAACATAGAATTAACCACACTTTTGCAATAACATGCTTCAGAGTCATGTCCAGTATTTTTATTAAACTGTATTTTTCCCATGGCTTAGAGAAGGTGGTGCATGAAATCTAAAAGCTTTGCTTTATGGCAATGTTACACATTCGTACTCATTTATTGTTCCCAAATGGAGTTACAGAGGATGAGGAAAGACAATCAGTTTATCATAAAGTAAGTGGTACTGCAGCATACAGACTGTGCACAGCCAGCGTTCGGTGTGGTAACAGCAGTGAATAAACGCTCATTGTTTAGTAGGTCTGTTTAGTTGTCATGACACTTGCAGAAGAAAGGTACCTAGAGAATGTGTTTCCTTAATATACTGAACCCCTTGCTCTCACTCTCGTGCAGTCAATCCCAGCCTCCAGATACTGAGCTGAAAACAAACCCCTCCATTCACCATGCTCTATATACAATTGAACTTTATTTATCCAAAGGTATTTTACTCAAAATCCCTGTAATATCAAAATGGGCCGTATCCCCCAGGCAAAACATTTTTTATTTTGAAACGCTGTTAAACCTGAATTAATGCAACCATTTCTTAATGAAAAAACCCAAGATGCAGGTTCCCTGGCATAATTTCAAGTGACGTTCTGCCCCCTTTTTATTGGTTTGGTTCCCCCCCCCCCCCCATAAGCCATGATGTATGGGCTTCTTTATTTTTCCTATTACTCCTGTAATTTTGGACAGTATCTTCTACCATTCTAGCTCTCATTGAATGGAAAAGTACCTAGCTTCTCTCTCTCTGAGGGGTTGCAATACCAGTCCACTAGCTTCAGTGAATTTTGCAACCACTTAATATCCAATATTACAGGGCACGTTCACAGGACTCATCCTTCAGGAGAGGATGTTCAGGAAAGCAGCAAGGTCCATAGACTGAACATGAGAGTCTGTGATTTCCAGTCTCATCCCTATCAAGAGCTCATTGTATCACATGGGGCAAATAATGCAACCTGTCTTTTCCTCTATTTCCCACCTAGATAAATATTGGCATACCCATTTTCTATCTCAGAGAACCATGGAGCTTAGGTCGGAGGAGTAGAGGCTGCAACCTCGATTACTCTCATATGCACAATAATTAGGTTATAACAGTGTATTTTTTCCTTTTCAGGCAGTCGTCTTTTAATAACTGCAGCACTCCCTTCAAGGGGGGAGATTTGCAAACAGTAAGACTAGCTGACTGTTATTTGACAGGAAAAGATCTTTACAAAGAGATCAAACAACTGTCCAGAGGTGGCAGGGATTAATTCAGTGATACAAATATACTTCTAGTTTGTCCTGAAAGGTCAGTATTATTGAATTTTATTCCCAAGCAACATACCGCATCATAACTCCAATCAAAGTCAGTGGGCAAAGATCAGGTCCAGAGTGAGTAATAGGTGATCTAACAAGGGAGTTGCCGCGTGTTTCTTTCAGCTCGCTGTCTCTCACAATGACTGTATCTAGAGATTTCAAAGGAAAGGGGGAAAACCCTGCTGCAGACAGCTATGAAATAAATGACCCATTAAAGAAGATCATTTCCTTACAAAGAAAAGAGAGGAAAGTTTCCAAGGGAAAGAAAATTTCTCTCCAAACTTAGTTAATTGTTGCTTTTTTTACAGATAGGAATTAGGCTAATGGGTTATGCACTGCGTACTGCCTGGTTCCTTACGTATTTGCTTAGCTCATTCCCCCCTGAAAAATATTTTGTTACCCGTAATAGTTTTCCATTTATGCCTCAGATAATAAGATGTTACCATGTTATTTCCAGAATTACTTATTATATCCTGGGCCCTTGGAAGGATTTTAGGATGACTACAAGATCATCAACAAAACTGGCCTAACAAGGTTAATACAAAAAAAACCCCAACAATCCCTCAATGGTTTTATGAAGTTAAATATTAAAAAGGTGAACAACATCGTTTTTTTCCAGAACTCTGTCCTTAAATTATTTCTCTCTTGGGTTTTGTACTCTTCATTTTAACCTTATTTTTCATATCTGCGAAGCAGAGAAGTCAGCTAAATCATTGCAATTTTCTGAGAAGAAAATGGTTAATATTCATGAAGGGGAGTAAGAAATGCTGTGTTCCTTTTATAAAGGGCAATTCCTCGCTCGCATGGGCGTTTGGAGCTCATAAGGATCAGGTTTCAAAAAAACCCACGTTTTGAGGCTGGAACAAACACTAGCAAATATGCAGAAGTGAACCATCCTCAGCTGTTACTGTGATGGACTGGTGGTTTAAAGAGCTGCCATTCATTTTCAGTGTCCATTCTTAATCAGACCATTTCTACTGGGCACCGAGCAAAGAAAAGGCAGCTATTCTCTTCCAAAAGCTGATAAGGTCTTTTGTAGAAGAAAATTTGCATTTGGCTGAATGTTAATTTTATAATGCTGTCCAACAGAGCAGAATAATTTGCCTCCCCACACCCAACATGCACACAGCCAGGAAGGGACTCTACCAAACTATTTCAACTCCTTTGAACAAATTAAGCAAACCTGTACGACTGTGTGGCTTTTCTGTTTAACAGAGAGGTACTTCGGGGAACAAATAAGAAGAGTCAAGGACATTACACCAGAGAGTCTCTGTCCCTTGGTTTTGGGCCACATCAGCTATGTGACACGAAAATATTTTGTGCTTCTTAGTGCTTTTCTTTGTGGACATTTACCAAGTGTTGCCTTTACTCTTTGGCTTCACAGTCTTATAATAATCATCTCGGCATTCCCAGACTTTGGGAAAGGTCAGATCCAGACCTAAAACCAGTTCCAAGTTTTACGAGTTTGATGTAAAAACATTATTAATACTTGTTTTTAGAAGCAGCACATGGGACCCAACTAAACTCACATTAGGACTGCTGTGGGGTTTACAAGCCACATGGTTCAAATCCATTTACAAGTGGCGAAGGCTGGATAGCTTGTGCCTAATCTCCTGATGGGTGATACAGTGGATTAGGTAACTAACACAAGTGTACAACACAGGAACTTGTAAGTGACAAGGACCTTTTCTAAACAGTTAAATCATCATCCACTTTTACTTGCTTCTCAGTCAATACACAGGTTTACACACAAAGGTCTCTCAGGTTTGAGGTCTACTTGAGAAAGCGATGGGAGAAGTGACGGATGACTGCCTCAGGCTTGAGCCTCAGGGCATGGGCATCCTTGAGCTCCAGAGCATCCTGCAATGCTAATGAGAGCATCAAACGTCTTCCTACCGTCACCTTTTAAAAAAGATTATTCTTAATAACATATGCGCCCAATTGTTTTGCTGTTTTGCAAACAGTAGCTTCTCGTCCTGTTGTCGTTTCTCTGGACTATAACACAGATATTAATAAAAATAGAGAAGCTGCAGTAGGAGAAAACTGTGGTCTTATTTCTCTAATACAGTGTATTTTCTTGGCAGCAGATGCCTTTTGACACTGGTCTCATTCACGCTGGAACTGTATTTTCCTACTTCTGTGAAAAAGCACTGCTTTTCTTCCTCCCAAATCCTACCTGCCATCCTTCTGTAACTGGAATTTAATAAAAAGCTAAACAAAGCAACCCCCCCGTGCCTCAAAAAATCCTAACTGCCAGTGGATGAAATGGACCCACGCACTGATGAACATGGTCTGATGAAAGATGAGCTCAAAACAGAACACCACATCCAAATAAACCCCAACTGGCATGAATTATCATCATCTACATTCATGCAATATTTGATACACATGAACAGATGGGAAAGAAATCCTGCCTTTTGCATGCTACAATTCCATGTGCTTTGGGGCACTCACTGAAGTCAATGTGAGCAGTTTTTATCCTGTTGTGTTGGAAAACTGGCTAGGACAGCTGGTAACTAGGTGTCTGTTAATTGAAAGTACACATATAATACTCGTAACTAAGGTGCATGTTACTATACTTGAAAATGTAGTGTAGAGATGTTGGACCTTGGCAGTCTGTGATGAATGTCCCTAAGTTATAAGCACTCTGGCAGTTTTGCCTGTGCTTTCCAGGACAATTTCCAGACAACCTGAGTCTGAAAAGACAAAAAAGAGCCAGGTTTCTGGAGGAAATATCAGTTCCAGGAGTGTGGCTCCTCATGGAACAGCAGGGTTTGGAGGTCAGTAATTTTTTTTCCCTCCCTTTTAGTACCTGGCCATAATCTAAGGACTTGTACAAGAACAACTTGTACATGAGGAGCTTGAATAAAAACAACTTCTAGCTGTTTGATCAAGGGTCTGTTTGACAGAGGGCTCTCTTTGGTGTTGGGAGCAAAGGGAATTTAGAACAAGCATGTGCAAAACCTTAAAAAAAAATACTCAAAAATATTCTCATGCTGCCTTTCATTTGATAAAAGGGTCCACACCCCAATAACTCTTTGCTGCCTGAGTCTCTTATCAGTATGTATTTTGTCTCTGCAGCAGTAAATTTCCAGTCTCCAGTACCACAGCAAACAGAAGCTAACAGTTAAATTGAAAATTATGTCTATTCTTTAATTATTTTATGACTCCTTTCACATAAATCACTTGCATTTAAACTGCCTAAAATCTCTCCTACAAAGACCTTTTGTATGCATCTCTATAGCAACACATAAAGGAGCAGAAGTTTTTGTTTTACTGTGTACATAAAATATAAACCCACATTTTACAGATTCTGGCATAATACGTAGTCACTATTTCCTTAATTAGCTTTTTTCTTTGGAAAAGGCTGGTATGCCCTTTGGAACAAGAGAGGGGGCAAGTCCTAGTCTCCCCTTCAGGACTGTGTAAGGGGCAGGAAGCCTGTGCTCTTCCAAAGCGGTTTGAGGAAATGTGAGTCTTTCATCCTCACCTTCGGACCCTTGAGATTACCTCTGGAAATACATGAGCATGCTCTTTTGCAAGGACCCAAAAGCCCTTTACAAGTGTTCATCCAGGTAAAGTCCTTGACTGGAGTAACGCAACACCCCAGTGACCCGTGGGCAATAAAACCCAGAGCTCCTAATTCCTACATCTCCCCAGGCTGATCAGGGCCCCCTTCGCTCCCATCGACACCCCAGACCATTTGTCCTTCTTCCCATGCCCGCTGGCCTGTAGGACCCTGAGGTAATTAACCAGGTTGCTTGTTTCAGCAGTAAACTATCTGCTGTTATTACAATAAAGGGCAGCAAGTCTCCCGGCTCTGCGAAGGGCTGGGACTCAACTAAATAACACCACCAACAGTGCCAAAGTGTCTCCCATGGAGCACAGCAGTAGAAAGACAAATGTCGTGGTGATAAGTATAAATGCTTTTACAAGCAAAACTGAGAATATCCTTATTATAATTCTTTCAACTTTTGGCTAGTTTTGTATTAACCTAGATCAACGCAATGTACTTCAACTATTTTGTGAGTATTCAAAATATTCTGTTCTATTTTTTGGCTTGAAAATAGGCAAAGAATATATAATTGCCACTTATATGGCTTGCTTCTGCTCCTTCTGAAACCAACAGGGAAATCTTTCCTTTGAATTCGATAGATTTTGTGTTAAGGCTGGATTAATAAAGCTGTGGGTCTGGACCTGGTCAGTGCTGGAGATGGCAAAATGGAATAGATGTTCATTTGGTCTTACACAACTTGCATAGTATGGCCACTCCTGATTTCAGTTTATTTCAGTGGGAATAGCACTAAATTTAAGGTACTAGCCAAAAGTTGCTTTACTTAAATGCTACGTTTTAATATAGCTGTTTATCTAAATGTCAAAATGTTATGATTGGTTAACAAGCATTTGTAGTTAAAAAAAAATCAGGGTATTCAGATTCTATATTTCTCTTCTACCCACAGATCTCATGTGGATTTTAACAGCAGTTTAAAATTCATAATAATATTTTGTGCTCCTCCTGGCCCCCTCCATAAGTTCAAATTCAGTCTGTGATCATCGCTGCCCTTCAGGAGTTAAATCTCTCATAATTCCTTATTCATTCAAGTGAGAACCTCATAATCTAATGAAAGCCATTAAATTAAAGAGTTCTTTTGCAGTCCCATTGTATCTTAGCTGACAGACTCGTCATAAAGGAAATAAATCAAATCAGCTAATGAGGTGAATTAATCAGATAACTAGAAGATTGTATGCAGATTGTACTGTTTGAAGCCTATTAAAAAAGGTAGGCCAGTTTGTATTCCATTATAACCCCCTAAATTCAGAAGTCTCTGACACTGAATACACTCACAAATTCCTACCTCTTCTATTTGAAATTTGCTATGGAAAGTTTCCATCAAGGTGTTTCATCAGTGTTATCTAGTTCTCAGAGCAAGGAAGAACGCACTAGAAAACCCGAGATTTTCCCCAGCATCAGCATGTGTTGAGCCCAGAGTTTTTAGTCTCTCTTTTGCTCTGGGGCTGCCCAGCAGCTTGCTAACTCTGGCGTGCATCTGCAAGAACAGAGTCATCTTTGACAAAAAGCCGTGTAGGCATCTAAGGAGCCAAGTTCTCTGCTGAAATAGGCTTGGTAGCCCTACTGGGAGCCATGAAAACATACTGATTTTCACCACATGGAAACTATCCTCCATCCTTAATTGTTGCTGTCTTTTCTGAACCAAGTGGTTCTGATTTCAGACATGTAGCCTTGGGGGCGTGGGGGAGCCGCTATATGAAACTCTTTGTGAGTTACCCCTAGAATGTTTTGATACACATTATCATGGAAAATTCATCTCTCCCCTTCCTATTTAGTTTGCTATAAAAATGGCTTATAGAATTACCAAGAAGAGATAGATCCAAGTATCTAAATTACGCTTTTGCAACCAAGCAGAAAGCTGTAGCTCTGTGGTTTTTTCACAGGAACTCGTATGAAGTGAAACAAGATTCCATCTTACCTCTGTCTTCGTTATTAGATGATGCAGAGTATCTGTGCTGCGTAGCTAATGCAGACAGTTGTTTCTTCTATTTGTAATAGAGCATGAGATGGGCTTTCAAAAAGCACTTAGGGTAGAGTCACAGCTTCTCTTCACTAACGCATGCTTGAAACTCCCACATCAACAGACTTTCTATACAGGCACTTCTTCTGATTCATATGGCAGTATAGTTGATTGTACTTGGTATATGAACTTATAAAGGGAAAACTATGACCACATCCATCTAGAAATAAGCCCTGACTTTTTTAACGATTACACTGAATCATTAGGAGAGGCTTTGCTATCTTTCTTAATTTTCATAAGCTAGGGAAAAAACACCTGAATCGTCCATCACTCAGAATAAACTGCTCCACAAGGATGTGGTCTTTTGGTTTGAAAAGTGTGGGCAGAACGCTGCGACAAGTGGAAAGGAAACAAGTGTCCCAGCGGGAAGCAGAGGGTGGGTGCCATGCAGGGGTGCTTTCTTGCCCGGTGCATCACCCACACAGCAGCTGCAGCTGTCGCCTGCATCAGACCAAGCAACTGTTCTGCCACACTTGAAAACCAGGACAAAAAGTTAGACAGGGGAAAAAAAAAATTATACACCTCCCCACTCCAAGCAAATTCAATCATAAAGGCCTATGTGTTCAGCAGTAATAAAATCTGGGCTGCAAAAATTAATTGCCTTCAAAAAAGATAAGGATGCAATATTAATATAACTAAAGATATCATCTGTAATGAATCATTGGGCTTCTTGGTTATTGGACTGACTTGACCCATTTTTAACTTGAAATGTTTTCATAAAATGCATGGTGGTTAATTTAATCTGGGTAAGGCATCCACTGAAAAGATGGTTGAATTTGTGTCAATGTGCGAGCGACAGTAACATATTTCTGCTAATAATAGTGAAAAGTAATGTTAAACAACACAGCAGAACAAAGTGCTCCTTTCTTAAGTCATAAGCCAATACATAAGCATTAAGTAATGCTTTGGTGTCATATTGGGAGGCAAACATTGCACTGACAATATCGGAGTCAAAAAAGCATGTAAGAAAATACAGAGATGACAATATTTTTGAGACTGAGAAGGAAGGTGTCTGTGATAATTTTTCTTTGTCTTTTTCTTTTGTCTTTCCTGTTACTCAGAAACAGCTTTTTGTTATTCAAGATCAGGATTAGGCTGCTACTACAAAACCATTACTAGTTTCTCTCAAATCTCAAACATTAGAAATATTTTTCTGATTTAGGGTGCTTTGTACTTGCCTGATCATCAGTGATATAGACTGCAATCTTGCTCATCTTTCTCTGTCAGGTGGTGCAGGGTACAAGCAGACACGCAGATGCGCTGTCAGGGTGACCCAGTCTTGCTCCTGGACACCAGCCTCCTTCATGGGGTAGCCAAGTAACACCAGCTGGGGATCCTGGCAGAGACCGAGGGACTTGTGGGATACTGGATTTTTTTTTTTTTTAATTAACTGAAGCATCTGCAAAGGTTGGTGGACCAGAGAGATGGGGCAGGAGACTGGAACCATCCAACTACCAGCAAACACAGTTCAACTTCACATTTGAACCAGGCCTGGCAGTGAGATTCGGAAACATTTGTTTACATAGACTGCTACTATTAGCTATTGTTCTTACAGGATCACTCATGAATTCAGCACGAGGAAAGGATAACACTGTCTTTTTCTGTATCTCTGCAGAAGACGTGAGCAGACAGCGCCAACAAGAATTACGTGAAACTGGAGAACTCGTGGAGAAACAAGATGATTCGTGGGCAGTATAGGTGGATGAGAAAAGCATTCAAGACACATGATAAAAAACGTCAATTGTGAAGAATGCCAACAAGTTATGTCATACAGCATTTTATAAACCAACACTTCACATGTTTAAGCCTCTGCATAAAGGGTAAGTAGCTCATCTTCATAATACTCTAGCAAGCTTTTGTCTTCCTTTGAAAGACAGAAACTTGAAACAAGTAGATGAATTGCCCAGTGTGATAGATCAGGTCAGCGATACATCCGGGAACAGAATGTGACAATTCCCACTTTCCTTTTTAAAACAAAACAGAGCCAAGAATTGGTTGGGGCTTCCACCTTTGCCAAAGATGAGTATAGCTCAGCTGAACCCTATCTGTGAGGACCACGCTACACCCAATGGAATTTGCTTCACCCACAAACATGATTAACTGCAGATGTCAGTATGTATTGGTCTTACGTAGGACCATAAAATATTTTTGTGATTATTAATTTCATTTTTTTTTTAACTTTTGTTTAAAGATCTTTGCCTAGTTTTACTGCAGTGACTTTGTTGGTCTGGTTTCCCTTCTTGCACAATGCCCACAATATCTGTGTACAGATATTTTTGCAAATACAACTCTCTGTAGCTATTTCTAGGAGATACTCACTGCAGTATCTCTTAAAAACAGTTTTGTTTTATTAAGAAGTCCAAGTGTCACATTTCTATATCGCTGCAATTACCAGGTGACAGTGTTTTTACTTTTAAAATACCATTTCCAAGTTTATCATCCCACTCCATGACTTGTAATTCTTCTGGATAAACATGTTTCAGATCTGTGATGGTATCCCTGGTGATGGTTGCCATAGTGCTTCACAGGATTTTGTTTCTGCTCATTCCTCAAAAGCAGGACTTTGGTTCTCTGTGGGAGGCCCAGAGTTGCACTAGTCTCAGATTTTATTGTCTTTGCTATTCTGTCCCCACTAGGGAATAAACTACCCAGACATGCCACTGTCATCTTTACCATATTCCATCCACTCTGCTCAAAATGCATGTGTCAAATCATTCTCCTCCTTTCTGTAGGACCTTATTACACAACTGTTGAGGTTTTCATTGGTTTCTACTTAGTTTCCATCTCAAGCACAGATTATTCTCCATTAAAGTTTCAGACTACATTTTCTAACATCATGCACAATACACTGAGTTTTTAAAATTTCAGTTATGTTCAAATATACTTTAAAAGACTTAAAAATAGGAAATAGCAAAACCACCATGATTCTAATTGCCTCAAATGCTATACTTTCCACAGGAGCAAATACACCTACCTCTGACCAGTTCAGCCTCACTCGTTTTGCTAAATGCCTTTCCTAAACCCTTTTTTTTCCCTAAGAACTTTAGAAAAATTGCTGAGTCTCATTTCTACGAAATGACTGATACAATGACTATCTCAGAGGCCATATCAGCGGCAATTAGGCATCAAAATATCTTTGGGAAGCTGAGCCATGCTGATGCATTTGAAGAGGTAGACCATTTCCACTACCTTTGCTTATGTTAAAAGGTACTTTCAGCAGTGCCTTGTCTAAACAAAGTCAAAGCTGAAGGATCATTTCGTATAACAGAGGTAGAATCTGGCTCACTGCAGTTTCAAAGTCAGGTGTTCACACTGTTGTTTCTAAAGGGCATATATATAAAACCTATATCAAAATGAAGCCTCTCCTCACGGTAGGTAGAGCGGTCATTTTAAATGAGTAAACACAGATATACACATACATTTTCTATAAAATAGTAGTAACCGCCTCTCTTCTGCAGGATTTGCATCTTCTGAGTGACTGAGGAACTCTCTTACAGCCCAATTTAATATTTGACATTTATTTGACTAGAGGACAAATTTGGCATAAAATAGTCAAGAAATGCACAGGCTGCGATTGAAGACTATCGAGGAGGAAAAAGCTCCCAGAGGAGCATGGGCACAAGGCAGTAGCCTTCCAAATTCCCCGCACAGTTGTGCGGATACGTTAGACAGCTGGCGTCATAACAGCCCACCACTAAGGCAACTAGTTTGTGACCATGGACCCAGTCCCGAGCAAAGCGGGTTACATAAGCAGTAGCACTTGCCCACGCAGGATCTTGCGTTACGGACCCACGCTTCTCTAGGATCTGCAGTATGGTGTGGCAGGATGGAGGCGATGGAAAGGGCACAACGACATCCATCTGATCAGAGGTGCCTGGGAAATGGCTTTCTCCAGCCCATGAAAGTTTAAGGTTGGAGACGTTTTCCTGTTCCTTGACAAATAACTTTTGAAGCTTTTCTAGTTTGTAAAGCAGTAAAAAAAGCACAAAAGGTGCTTCTGGGAAGACTCATAACCAATCTTACTGCTAGTCTCTATACCAACGGTTACATACCACTCACCTCCCTGTGCTTGCTCACCCATAGCAGTGAGCAAAGAGTCCAACCTTCACCCATTTCACTTTCCTGGTGGTAGGCGGACCTACCTGAACAGAGAGCAACTGCTGCAGCAATTTTAAATTTATCCACTGCAATAATTCTCCTTTCAGAATGTTAACCAAGCTGTATGTGCTGAAGAAGAAAGGAGGTAGAAATCACCTGCCTGGTGAGTGTGTAAGGGATAGCATGCCCTGTTAGGCTATCAGAGTTAACAAGAGGCAGCTGTTGATAGAGAGCTGCTCCCGGTCCTGCTCTGCTTCATGGCCAGGATCATGAGTTCCACCTGTGAACCTCTGACGGTCGCTTATCACTTTGGGGAAAAATGGTACCAGTTACCAGGCATATCATGTAGGTCAATCCAAACATGTCTGCATGACACGACACAGAGCTGTGCCGAGGAAACTAAGCAGCCAAGTTAAAAATCCCATCAGTGTACTGTTCAGCCTGGGCAAATACACCTTGTTGATTAACAGGACTAATTAATTTGGATAGCTGCGCATAGCTCTGCTCCTGCAACAGAAACATCCCCTAGTGCCTCACCAGGGCAGAGTTCAAACCAAAGAGAAAACACAATGCCAATAAGTCAATAAGAAAACAGTGTCATCCTTTTTTAAGAATGTCAGTCAATGTTCAACTACTTCAGGTGAAAATAGAAACTCTCCCATAATGACCTAGTTGTTCTGGTTCACATTTCTACCTCTGTGTTAACTGGCATCGTTCAATGGGAAATTCTAAACTTTCCAAAGAAGGTAAAGCTTGCATTTATAAACACATCATAGCAGATTTACTGTTAGACCAATTATATTATGTGTGTCTCTTAGAAACACCTAATAAAAAATTATAAATATTCTAAAGAGGTTTTAAGTACTAATGAAATAAATGGACCCTGGGCATTGGAAAGAGCTAGATATGGTTCAGGCAGGCACCAGCCAAGTGTCCTCACATACTTCTCCTCGTGTCTCTAAGGCCTGACCTGCAATACCCTTCTTTTCCAGGGGCAGGTTCCCCTCCTGCCACCACCACACATGTCTGCGTGCGACCAGGCAACCGTCCCCGAAACACCTGCCATCAAAAAGGAGCACAGAGGGGGCATGGCCTGAATGGATGAAATACATACGTGCATGCATATACATACCTACCTGCGCACACATACTGGACTAGCCTCAGGGCTTTTAATAGCTGAGAGAGAAAGAAAGTTGGTGGAATAAGTGCAGAGAGTGGAAAGGAACAAATGACAAGAACAAGTGCATGGTACGAAGACAGGGCAGGGAGCTGTTAAGAACAGAAAGAAATGGGACGTGTATGGCCTCTTAAGAGGGCAGATACATGCAGACACATCATGGGATAAATAAAATGGTCAGATGGCAATATTAGCTACAAAAGATAACAGCAGTTAACCTGTGCTGCAAACCAGCAAGAGGTGAAAAAAAGATTGCACTGGAAGACATGCAGCCGATTGCTCAGGTGGAGCCATTCTGCAAAGCAACAAGCACCTGGCACCATCAGGAGCAACCAAAGCACCCATCAAGGACAGCCAGGCGGTGGGAGGAGACAGGCTTCCATAGGTGAACAAAACCAAGGTTGGTTAGCCCTGCCTCAAAATCAGAGAAGCATCAAACAAAAAAAAACATTTTTTTGAGCTGTTACAGAAAACCTAGGGAGGGCAAGGGCTTCTTTGCAGAAAACCTCTTTTTGGTATCCTGTTTCTTTTGCTGTTGTTATTGCAGTTGAACATTCTCTGAAGCTGAAATAATTTCCTTCGTCCTGCTTTCCTCCTTCCCTACCCTTGTTCTTAGCCTGGTTGAATTAACAATTTAAATTAATTAAAGTCATACTTGTCTAAGTTAAAGCTCTTTTATACAATGTGCTAAGAAGAAATATGACACATGGTTATAGTAGTTTCCAGTTTAACAGATTTTACCTTCCAAGCTTTGCAGATTATCCCTATTGAGAAGACCAATTTTCTGTGATTACAGGGGTATCTTCAGAGCATAACTGTCACCAAATTTCATTCATTCCTCCTTCATGAAAAACCTTGATCTTTCTGACTCTCCTCCTGTTTCAGTGAATATTTTTTTCATACAAAAAATACTTGATTGTTTTTCAAACTATTTACATTCTTCCCTTTCAAACCTTTTGTCCTTGTCCAACAGGATTTCTACATGTTCACAATTCCTGGGATATTTCCTCTGTGTCTCTCTATTCCAGACTGAATTGGCTTTTGGGGGTTTTATGAACTTCTACACATATTCCTAGCGATACGGGCTTCACTATCTCTGCTTACTGATCTTATCGTAAGCCATTTACCGTTTCCATTTTATCCTTCAATTAGACCCTTCTTCAAACCCATTCTTTCACATTCCTTCCCGAGGTTGTATAAAAGAGAGGTCTTTAATCTCTCCTTTCCTCTAATTGAAGCTGTCCTTCCCAGCGTGTTTTCCACTGCAATGCTCTGGTTTTCATTAAGCAATGTCAGCAGTACTCCGGTTGCTGTTGCTTTCTGTTTAATGTGGTTTTGCAAGAATAATAACAACTTTTTGTCTTTATACAGAACATGGAAAGAAAGTTTTAATTTATTAGGCTCATAAAATAAAGCATTGCAGTACTGATGGCTTATGAGAACTAGGGTAAGGAAAAGACAAACTTCTAAGTCCCAAATAGGTAATGCATTACCAAGAGTGGCTGCCTGATTAGACACTGACGCACCAATACCTTCTAACTGTAACTGGAATGAGTACAGGTCAACCCTGTTAGGTAAACAACATGAAAAGGTAGAGCTGGGAATGAAATGAGGAAAGGTTCCCTGGGTCATGTAATTGCGCTATCCAGGGGCACAGTGCACTTAAACAGTCACATAATCCTGATCCAGATCTGCATAGCTGGAGGAGCTGGGACTAACAAATCTCAGCAATAATTCAGTGTAAATTGAGGGGAGATGCTAAACATTCATACTTTGTTCTCTGGAAATGCAGTGATTAGCAGCCACTGAGGATCTGATCAAATTAAAATAAGACAAAAAGTGGCTATTTCCATAAGCAGGAGGTCTTGGCTTCCAGCAATCAGCAGAGCTCTGCTATTATCCAACAGCCACGGAGCTAGCATTTTCTCAGATAACACGCACAAGCAGTGATAATAAAGCGAATTCCTAGCCTGACTTGACTCAAATGTGCCAGTGCTTTTGTGGTGTGCAATTTCTTAGGATCACACTTGCAGACAGCTAGGTTTGCTCTGAGTGAGAGAAGTGATGAAAATGAAAGCAGTATTCTCAGTATGTGCTGTAAATCGCATACAGCTGTCGGAGTAGGATAATACCTGTTTTTCTCATAGTTTGTTTTTAGAAGGAAAAACAAGCAATTATTGGTTTTGAGTGGGAATGGAGAAGAAGGGGAATTGAGGAATGAAAAGCAATTAAAAGATTCTCAAGAAATTTCCTGGTGTTTGTTCTTGCCTTCTTCCAGGATGACATTTCAAAGCCAGAGCTTAAAGATCAGCTTGAATTGGAAGCAGAGAACACATCAATGTTCAGAGTTTAATCAAGCTCAGCGTTACAGTGAGACGTGGCACAAAACCAGCTGCTTCTGACTTACATGATTCAAAGCCACTGCAAAACCTACAGGGTGTCTACGAGGTGCTTCCCAGGCCAGCAAAGCTGAGACCAAGGAATTTCTAACTACTAAGACATGTCCTGGAAACCAAGTTACAGGTCCTTCAGATAACGAGGGCTCTTGGGCTAAAAAAGGATTAACCATCTTCCCAGGTATTATTCCTATTACCACTTTCCTCCTTTATAGGTTTGTAAGTACTCTGCCTTCTTCAGTTTTAAAATGTGAGCAGTGAGCAACTTCCACACCTGCCAACCAAAAAAGGGTCAGCCAGCTCCAACGGCTAAGGAGAACCCATTTCTCCACCAAGGCCGTTCTTCTCTCTGTGTGGTCTCAGGTGAAGGCTGGCTGCCTGGGACAACACCTGGCAGTGGGAACTCAGACAGGCTCCCAAATGCCACACATCATCATGGGTTTTGGTTCTCTCTGCTTTGGGAACGTCTATGCCTCACAAAGGTGGCTCTGACCAGGACAAGGAGAGTGTAGCACTGTGTCCAGACGCTACTGTGAATGCTAAAATCCGGATGAGCCAAAAGTCCTACCTCTCAGCATGATTCATTGCCCGAGTTACTTACCAGGTCTGGAGCTACTGCAGCCACGGCCAGTTCAGGAGCTTTGCCGGCCATGGTGTCCTTCCCCCATTTGGTTCCTCCTAATGTGCACTCCAATAGGTATAACAAGCCATCTAATGAGACATCAGCCCGGGATTTCAGAATAACTAGAACTGATTGAAATTCAGAACTTGTGTACCACAAGGAGGTTTTGACATTTCAAGTTCATTTTTGTTGTGAATCAAAGTTTGAAACAAAATATGTTTACCAGATATTGAAAGTATTTTAAGTAATTTGTTTTGGACTGAGTAAAATGTTTAATATTTATCTAATCGATGGCTTTTTACTTTGACTTTAAAAGATTAAAATTTTTAAACATTTACAAAACTAAAACTATTAAAAAGAAAGTAAATTCTAAATGGTAAACAGAAGAGTTACATTTGGGAAATGGAAAAGGGAACATTTCACCATTATTGGAATACCTCACTGACTTCTTTTAGAGTGATATTTCACATAAACAAGTACACATCCAACAAAAGTAGTAATTATGAAGCAGCATTTTCTGATCAATAAACACAGTGGTAGAAGTTTTCTGTTCCACTTCAAAAAGAGTGCTGATTATGTGCTCTGGTGAGTAGGTCCCCATGAAACATCATTTGGAGCCAGGGACATTGACAAGGAAGGCTTCTACAGAAAGAGTGTTGATCTAAGGAGGATTTGAAGATTCTGAGCTTGCTGCTCCAGTTCTTGACTTATCTTTTTCTAAGTTTTTTTTCTTATTTGGCAGGCAGCTCTTGCCTGGGTTTATTCACAGACAAGTCTATCTGATTTTTCTGAAAGGAGGCTACGTAGAGCAAGCACAGCAAGACTCCCCTTTCTTTTCTTCTTTAAAGCCACCGTGGGGAGTCACCAAATTTTTGTAAATAAAGCTCTTCACATACTATGCACTGTCAAGTAATAGGTTTAATTCATGCTGCATGGTTAGTGCTGCATGAGGATTAATCTAGTCACAAAACCTGATAATTCTGGTTTGTGTCTGGAAATTTTTAGAATAAAAGACATTCCATTTTGCCTTTTGTTCCCAGTCAATGCTACTCTATCACGATGTTTCCAGATGGTTATTTCAGACACTAAAGAGTTTTTCTGGATTTTAAAAGTGGCCTTGTAATGCACTGTGATAAAAAAAAAGTGTGTTTGGTTAAAAGACCTACTTTCCTGTAAGTGTATTGTTATAATTTTATTCTAAAGATGTTCATTAGAGCTTTTTTTGATTGTTATCATCTATAAGTATTATAAACTGTAGAATGAGAAAATTTAAATAAACCAGGCTATATTAGTCATCCTCTGGCCTTTAAGTACAGACCAGATTTCAAATACCTGAGTAATTAAAGCCAATGGCCATTTATTTAGGAACTTCAGTTTTGACAACTATGCGCCTAAGCCTTAAATTTTGCTCAAGCCTAAGTATCCATTCCATGTTCACAAAAAAGTAACACAATATCCCCTCTCCTGCTTAGTGAAACCTGCACAAACTGCGGCACTTTCTAACCACAGCAAAGACTCCCCACAGCTGGGATGTCACTCTCGTCCACCCTTTTCTCGTAAGCAATGCACTGCACTGGAAACACTTCTCTGAGACAAAGTCTGTTGTATTTTGCCATCATTGGTAGCTGGGCTGTGCAGTCTTTGTTGAGACATCACTTTTACCTACTGTCCTTTTTTTTTCCACTTGAGCCATTTTCCTTCCTAGCCTGGGTTACACTGGGGAGATGGCAGCCAGGGAAAGAAAACCTCTTACTAGATTTCTGCAAATATGAAAAATAAATAAGAACATAATGAATAATGCAAATTTTAGCTTGAGTCAACAAGCACATGATGCAGTTCGGGAAGCAGGCAGAGACCGATGGGGGCTGTTAACAGTTTGGCAGCGGCTGTTTCTCCTGCATAGATAGGAAGCAGGCAGAGACCGATGGGGGCTGCTAACAGTTTGGCAGCGGCTGTTTCCCCTGCATTGATCAAGAAACTGTCCTTTTCCAAAGAACATCTGAAATGACAATGCAGCTGAGGTGGGACGTGTTCACTGAGAAGAGCCCAAACCAGACACTGGGATTTCACATAAACTTCTGTGCCACAAGAGCAAGCAAGCAATAGTTAATTAACAGTGTAGATTAGTGCGTGCCATATACTGCATATTATGGTACACCTGGAGTAATTTCAGTGCTAAGCCCTGGTCCATGTACTGTGACATACTTATTTCCAGTTGACTATTTTTGGATCTTCAATCATTCTTTAATTTTTCAAACTGTCACCAACAGTGTGTTGTATTGCAAAAGTGTCTGTGACTGGTGGCAGGCTAAGGTCAGACAGAGTGTATCAAGCTTTTTTATTTGGAGGAATGCACTTTCTGTTGCAAGTGGCCTCAAGCACCACTCTTAGTCTTATCATGAACTGCCTCTTTTATCAGTGTCGCATAGTGTACCTTTGGTTCCTTCAGACAGTGGCTAGAGATGTTTAACAGCTTTCAGTGTCATCATGATTATTCATTTTGTCCCAGTGCTTTGTTGTTAAGAGTCCTACCCTTCATTCATGGGGAAAAAAAAAAAAAAAGGCAGAGAAAAGCTTTATCCAGCTCATACCTTTGGAGCCTGCTCTCCAGACTCGCACACTTGATTCACAGTGCCATATAGCTCTCTCCACCTAATGCCAGACATGGCAGGCTGGAAGAATCACTATTGTCTCCTGCACTTCCCCTGCTACTCATGGAAGCCAAGTCCTCGCCAGCTTCCCGGTCTTTTCATGCAACAGACCTTAACAGAGACATGTGGGTGGTGTTTCTGTAGCATGGGAAGTATTGCACCTTGGCAGAAATGTTTTTACTAGTACTTTGAATTATGATAGGTGAAAAATGTTTCCATCAAGCACTGAAGATCTTTTCTTTCCAGATCTGATGGAATATGAACATCTCAGTAGTGACAAATATCTATTTAGCACTACTGCTATGGAAACAGTAACTTCCTAGTTATAGTTAGTGAGTATAGTGTAGAGTAAGAAGTTATAAGTTGGGTCTCCCTGGTTGGGAAGATGCTGTTTCCCCACCAGGCAAGGGATTCAGGCTGAGATGACCTGTTTCCTGAGAGACCAAGGACAATGTTCCTGGTCCTGTGGCTTGGGTGAGTAAAAACATACTCCAGGCTTTGGTGAACAAAGGCAAACATACCACACCTAACATAGTTTAAATAAGAACTCATTCTTCCTTTCAACTTTGTCTCCCTTGCGGAGTCTTGAAGTCATCCTCCCTTGTACACCAGGAACCGCAGTCCACATCATGTTGCTTAGCCTTCATGAATGGCTTCCAGATATCTGGTCGGGCTATGTGAAGTGTTTAGTAATCAGGAGACCCAAATAGTAGGGTCACAAGGGGCACCATAAAAAGGCATTGTATATCATACACACCATGTCTTCCTGCCTCATTACTTCTCTTCCAGCCAAAGCTGCCAAATATTAGGCCCATTTTTAAACACTCATCTGTCTCCATGTAAAAAGACCCATTTATTACTGTCTTCTACATTACAACTCAAATTCACAAATAGCTTTACATAAATGCTTGTTCTTACTGTACCATGTGTTTGATTTTGATCTAAAACACCTACCTTGTCAAGCTATTGTCTGTGCCATATCTGAAATGTGCTGAATTGAGAAGCATCCTCTGTTTATTCAGCCTTACCCAGTTTCTTATACCTCACTTGTGGCAAGTCATCAAACACAGGCTGAAACATGAAAATGTTGTTGCAACAGAGGTGTCATGGCTTGGTTTCCCCTTCAAAATCCACTTTTAACTATTCCTCATCTTTATCTTTGCTACTCAGAGTAATCATCATCAGGACAATCCTTGACAATTTGCAACCTGCTCTGGGTTTTGCTCTCTGCCAGTCTGATGAACTTACCACCTCTCCTGTGCTCAGAACTGCTTTTCCCCACAAGAACCTTAACATCATTCATACATTTTTACTGAAATTATCCTTGAAATTGAACCCTTTCTTTATTACGGGATCAGGAAAGTAAGACTTGATTTTTAAATACCAGCTGGATAACACCAATGTTCAAATTAAAAAGAAAAATCTAACTAACAATATAAAGCAGCGTTAACGTCATCAAATGTAATGGAGGAAGTAATCACAATTCCTATATAAAGGATTGGAATACACAAGAAATAGACACCATTTCTCCATTAAAAAGGCATTGCCCGACCTTGTTTTCAGAATTCTAGGAAGATTAAGTTTCATGATTTAAATGGAAAAGGATGGCTAATATGTTGTATATGCTGTTCTTTAGGAAACAAATACTACCAGGAAATGGAAACACAAGATCCAAGATGATTTTCCCGCTAGTTCTGTTCTGCAGCATTTCAGAAATTCAAGATCAGCTCAGGTATACAACAGCATATACTGACAGAGGTTGTATTTTACCTGTTTGTATTTATATGACTGCTAATTAATGGGGTGATGGTGAACACATTACATTGGGGAAGCTGGCAGAAACTGAATAATCCATATATTCTCATTTCCTTGTCAATGAACAAGGAAAAAGAAATATAGAAACATACACCAGAAAAACACAGTAAGAAAATTAATGTGGAGGAAGGTTGGTTTATATGTGATAGGATGATTCGATTAAGGACAGTTAAATTTTAATTTCCCCTCTCATTGCACATATAAGTCAAGCAACATGGTCCACTGACTCTCGTCAGAATGAGTGATAGCCAATGTCAAAGTATCATTTCTCACTACATTTTCCCTTTCCAGGAACTGGACTTGTTATGTGTTATTTATTTAGATCTTTTACTTTCAAGCTGGTCACACCTCTGCATGAAATGTCATCTATTGTCTTCAGTCACAACTCAAGGCTGGAGGGAAGCAGGGTTTGCTAGAAATGTGGGAATTCTGGCAGCACACATCATCACTGGGCAATGTGGCTTGTGGGAGCCAAAGCGTCTGATGGGAATGTACCTATTACACCATATTTTCTTTGTATTACTGTCAGGGGTCTAGTCTGCTAGCTGGCATTCCAGCTTGCCCAGGCAAGCTGTCTATGGGCCCATACCCCATCAGAAAGACTGCTCAAAGGCCAGCAACACCCGGCCTTTCAGGCTGTCAGGAAGAGCACCTGAAGTTGTGGGAGTGAGAGACTCGGGTGACCTCAGAGCATGGCAGCCCCGAGATCTTCACATCTGGGACTGTTCTTACAGGAGGACTTGGACCGAAAACTAACTTAAGACTTGCAGCTGCAGAACAAGAGCTAACAGGACCTTCTACCACTTTTACCTGGAGATGAGGAAAATCCTTCTGACAGAGAAACTGGGTATCCAATCCTTCTGTTAAATAGGTGTTTAAAAGGCAATCTCAGATTCTGCAAACCCTACTGCATGTGCTTATCTTTGCTCTCCAAGTAGGTCTGCTGGTTTTAACAGGATGGCTCATATACATCAAGTTGATCGTGCCTTGCAAGAATGAGCCCTTTCCCCTCTTCTTTGCATCAGACCAAAGACCAGACCTCTACAGTAGAACGTGATGTACCAGCCAACCTACAGCTTCTTAACATTATAGCACAAATTTAGTTGTGCTGCCCCAAGAATGCTGGTCCAATTCCAAGCTGTCCCTGACATATCCCTTGGAAGGAAGAAGAAAGGGGAAGAATGGAGACACAGCCAGGGTACAACGAGCTTGGGCAACATGGGTTGGCTGCTTCTGCTGCTGCTTGGGCTTTGGCTGGGTAGGTGAACTCCTACCCCTGCTGAGCAATGTGACTATCCTTCCCCACTGCTACCATACTCAGCTTGGTCCACCTTCCATGGCAATCTAGGTTCAGTCCCATGAGGCTGAGGTGGTTTTGCTGCTGCTCCCACCAGCCTGATGCCAAAGACAGCTGGCTGCCTGCACTTACATTGTCTTCACATCACAGTGGGTCTCACTGACTGGTTTAAAACCTGCAGTGAGAGCAGCCAGGCCTTTTTGGTTAGCAGAAGACCTAGATCCAGGTGTGCTGGTGTTATTATGCATGTACATAATATTGATCTGTGCACACCTGACAATTAGGACATGTGCTGGACCTGCTGAATTGTCTATGTGTAAATCCATGGCACAGCAGCAGCGGCTTTGTTATGTCCTAGTTCTGGAGCAACCATGCATGCATGATCTAGTTGCACAGACATATTAATCATATCTGGAGGTAGTAATTTGTTTGCCTTTTAAATAAAACAGTTGATCACAGATGGATTATCTTTATCCCTGTGCACAATGCCATGACCTTTCTGGACTGCTATATATTTAGTCCTTTTTTTTGGCACCCAGTCATTTCCTGTGCTTCAGACAAAGAGATTACTAAACACAAACACATCTGAGATGAATGCTCAAGTAAGAGTAAACTCATCATTCTCTTCAGTGAACAAACACAGTGGAAACCTGACAAGAGCAAAACTGTTGTAGTCTGAAATGCATTCATTACTAACTGAACATATGCTATGATTGTTATTACTGTTTATCATTGCCTGGTGGCAAAGCAAGACCCATGACTAAGCAATGTTGGTGATCACATAATGCCCTTCTCTGTGCATAGTCATAGTCTTCTTACAGCTATAAAAATTTTGAGCTCTCACATCGTATAGACTTGAAAACCTGGAGTGGACTTGGGAAGGTAAAAAGCCCAGAGATATTTGAATAGCAGGCCTTCTTAGGTCGTACAAACCCACTCTCTCCACCGGGTGTTCCTCCCACAGTCCCATTTGATAACCCCATTAGTAAATTTAGAACAACAAAAGCACAAAAAAGTAATGCACAATCCATTCTGGCCTTGCTTTAAAAGGCCATTTTTCCAGGCAGCTGGCCAGGCTCACATTAGCCTCCTTCCTGACCTTTCCAAGCGACAAAGTATGCTGCTCACCAACAACAGTGCTATTAACCACTGAGACCACAGAAGAGGAATACCTGAAGTAAAGCACCATTTCAAGAATATTCATTCAAAAGTACCTTAGGTCCAGATCTCTCTAGACTGAACAGATTTTAAAAGATTTGGTTGGTTCTGCAGCTGTGAACCCCTTGCAAATGCATCACTTCATAAGAAACCTTTCCATTTTAATCGAAGACAGATGGTGTGCTGAAAGGGGTTGTGTCAGTCTAGCCTAATAACACAAATAAAGTGGTAATTATTTCCTTCTGTGCTTTTCCACCGTTTTGATGTATTTGAAGCTATTACTGTATTTGCTGGTTCTCTCTTTAGTGTATAATATGAAATCCCTGAGCAATGGAGGGTACTTCAGATTGGATGCAGCAGCAGCAAACAGCACAGACACATTGAGAAACTGGAAAGTGCTAGAAATGTAAGAAGTGTTCCCCTTCTTTTGGCAAAAGCTTAGCAGGGGAAAAAAACCAGACATTTTCAGAGGAAATGGATACCGCTTTTCAATCAGTTCTTTACTAAGCAAAGACTGTAAGATTGTTTGCCTCCTCAAAGGTCATTTTTGTTCAGATCATGAAGCAGGGCACTAGCAGAAGCTTCAAAAGCAAAGAAAAACTGAAGTCAAATTACTCAGAGAAGCAAAAGCAGAGTAAAACTTGAAGTCTGGAAAAGTTTAGGCAAACCAACTAGGAAAAAAAAACAGGAAAAAAAGAAAATCTTTATGATGATGCACAGTAATGCAACTAAGACATAATTACTCCTGTGAATAATGGTTTAGAGTTATTAATAGCTGGGGGAAGACAGGATGATACAAAATATACTGAATATACTGCACGGTTCACTCTTGGAGTGGTAAAAGTGGGATCAGCTAGCTTTGAATCATGTCAGAAGCTTTTAATAACACTTCTATTTTGCAAGAAAGCAACATTCCAGTTCCAGTATCAAGAGAAGGAGATTTGTTTCCTAGAGGTGAGTTGGACCAGTCCAGAACATGTAAAAGATAACAGGTGAGGTGGAGACAGTGTCTCCAGAGCAGTGTTAGAGAGTGAGGAAAGGAGCAGATAATGCATTGCACTGATTCTTTGGGTACGTGGCAAGCACTGAGGCAGGCTGAGGAGAAAAGGACAGCCCAGATGGGGAAGGTGGGAGGTTTGCAGACAGGAGAGTGGAGCTGAAGGTACAGGTGAGAGGTGAGAAAGCTGTAAAGGGTCAAAGTAAAGAGGGCAGAGATGAACTTCTGAAGAAGCAAGGAACCTGCTTCTCCATTCACCACTATTTCCTTGTGGTGATTATGTTGAGCAAAGATACTTCTCTGTCCCCCTTTGACCTTACTACCTTATCCCTAACCTGTGTCCAAAAGGTTCTTCTTACCTTTGAAAAGGCCAACTTCAGAAGGCCTCGAGCTGACCTATTTTTTAAGTATCTGATTCCAATGGTAAGTTTTGTAGAATTGAAGGATCTTTTTTCCTTCTGAATAAATGCGTCAGTGCTATGTTTCTTTCTGTTTATCACCCGCAGCTTTGCATATGTGAGAAACCACAGACATCTTCCCTTTGGGAGGAAAAATCAGTCAAGTCTGTATTAGCTGGAGGAAAAAAAAGAAAGCAGTTTACCAAATGATGAGGCAAAGACTTGAGCTGATTTCAACTGAAAGCATAGACATGGAGGCAACCCTCCAAACTGATTTGTACAGAAGGACTCCGGTTCTCACCAACGTTACTCTATAGAGCGGGAAGAACAGCTTACCATGAAGACTCACAGACCATCATCCATGGTACCTTCTAGAGCAATCCCAAGAGCACGCTGAATTCCAGGTTGCTCACAGGAGTTGGTAGCCACCATCCCTGTTGTGTCCTGTGGGCAGCTGGAGCTCTTTTTACTCTAAGGCTACTCAGCCACACACATCCAGTGTCAAAGCTCTCGGAGGACGGATGTTACAGCCCTTTCAAGAAAAGCTCAAGAGAAGTTAGCAAGGTCCACCCACCCCACAGCAGGTAAGTGTCCCTTGGGGAGTATGCTAAGCAGTAGATACACTCTGCTTCCTCCCAGGTATGCTGGCAAAGTCACCTCAGAGCTCATCCCAAAGTGGCTCCTACAGTCAGACCATGTAGATGAAACAGGAGGTTATTTTTACTGGCCAGAGATTATACCCGCTGTCATCACTTTCATACCCTCCTGTCATGCCTCTCTCCTCCTACACTTGCTCTTAGAAGTTACATTGCCAGCTGAAGTTACCTTTAGGTTTGAAGTTACCATGAAGTTAGAACCATGACAGTGATTAATATATGAGCAATACTGCCCACCTCTTTGAAATAAATCATAAAACTCCGTTTCTTCAGACAAATGCTTTTCTTAAAAAACACAATATATCAATTTTTCTCACCTTAAAAAAAATCCCTCATTGTTTCTGTTTTCATAAATACAATTTCTCATCTTTTTTTGCTATCATTGTATAATACCACACTTTCTGATATAGCATCATTTTGTATACAAATGTTCTATGTCAACATTCCCTGAAAGCAGCATTTTTTAACTTCAGCATCAATGTTACTTCAAAGTTATCACAATGTCACATCAGCCAACTACTGCAGATCCAGCAAAAATGATAATATTGTGGTATTTAGCTCTGCTTTTTTACTTAAACTACTCTCCTATTGAAATCACACAGTGAAAATGGCCTAAATAATAACAGAATAAAGAAATTTGAATAATTTCTGAAGTGTAAGCATTTCTCAGGGCATTAAGTTAGAGGAGATACTAAATTTAAGAACAATGTGTAGGTAAACACTACAAGAGTTTCTTTTCCAGAGCCTTGCAAAAACTTAGAAGAGAACAGCCTTCGAAAACAGACAATGGGATGAGCATAAAGCAATCTTTTTTCTTGAATCAATAAAGATGGTTACAAGATTATGAAATCAGGCAAAACAGGAACAAAGTTTTCCTTCTGACGAAAGCCACAGAAAGAATTGGTGACCCAAGAAGCACCAAAGACATTTATCTAGAGATAAACCCTAAATATTTTAGGCAGAAAGGAAATTCACAATGCAGAGGGCTTTCATTATTATTAGAGCGGTGCCAATCTTTCTAGGAAAGTAAAATACAATTTCAGCATGGTATCATTACTTTATGTATGGAGTATGGGCTTAATATTAACTGATTTCAGATGGAGCAGAACTAGAGCAATGCTGAGAGCTTTGAGCAAAAACAGTGTGGCATTTTCCAAAGATAGAAGACATCCTTACCAATCTAAAGATGGCACTGACAGTCACAAAACCTGGCTGTAATCCTCAGCTTTGCCATTGTAATCAGTGTGTGGCCACAGGGAAGTTATTTAATTTCTTTGGCTGGAGTTCATTGCAAGAACTGGCAATACGCTGCTTGCCTCCCTTCTGGGGTTCTCAGTGATTTGGTACTAGACCAAAGAGGTCTTACACGAAAACATTTTACTCGATGAACTCAAATTTTACTGACAAATTAAGAAAAGTTTTTATTTCCTTGATCCAGTTTTGTTCATTAATTTCTCTACTACAAATTATTATTTCCCTTCTCCCATGCAGTACAAAACTAATTTAAGTACCATTATCTTCAGTGGAAACGGTATTAGAAACTTTCATAAAAACTGCTGACAGTATTGTGGAAACATTGGAAACTACCATGGAAACTTATTCATGGAGGGCATAAGAAGCAGAAAGAGTTAGTCATTTAAAAAGTCGTACAATTTGTAAGCTGTGTGGTTAGTTCTGGCAGCGAGAAGTGAGATCCTTTAATAGACCTAATGGATGATGTCAAATTCTATGTTTAAATATTTAATGTGATTTAACTGCCTAAGAGTATCCTATTGCAGGTTGTCTGGCTTTCGAGGCACATGAAATCTGATCAGACACCCACTGCATATAACATTACACTGCTAATAGAGCAGTCAGTATGTGACACAGATGTTAGCCTTCTCTCGAGGGATCTCTCTTCAGGAATAATTAGTTGGTGGCATTATTGCTCAGAAAGAAGATAAAAAACCCAGATAAGAAATGTTAAGTGCTTTCAGGTTTTCTGATAAGTAAGCACACACACAGAGCTTGAATTTAACAGGAACTCTTCATGTTATGACCACTACTTCAGATTCCACCTCTAGCCAGCCAGTTGCTTGAACTGCTTGAGAAGTCTGGTGGTTTGGTTTACATACAGGGGACATGTCCTTGAGTGATATAAGCTGTTACTACAGTAGGAAGATGGTACTTTATATTATCTGAAGCTCTGTAGAATTGTTAAGATAATTTTCCAATAATATTTTATCATTTTCAGGGAGTTCAATGGCTGGAAATTTTGACAATGCCACTTCAAAGTGAGTGAGTGGTTTTACAAGCCTTTTTGCCCTGTCTCAAGGGTGTTTAGCAAGTTTAATACCACTATGTACCACTTGAAAAATAAGTATAAAACTTATCACATCTGCCTGCAGCATTAGGCAGCCACATCTCTCCTCTCTCACCATTGTTTTCTCTGAAATTAGCCTGGAGACATAGGAAGACTAAATACCTAGTATGATTATTAAAATGATAAATCCTCCCCTCACAAAATTCACCAATATTTCAGACTCAGATGTGCTAATCAGTAGAAGAAAACTTATCTTGCATCATGCTGAGACTCTAACAGAAATCAAACTATCCCTGACTTCAGCTTCATTGATTTTTACATTGTTATCAAAGGAGTCAATATTTTTAGCACATATATGTCTAATTAATAGACAAAAGTAGTCTGCCTGGTAGAGAATATTGGTAGGGATACAGTTGTCACAAAGGGGAATTTTCTTAAAGATAGACCATCAAAAAACCTATAACCATCGTAGTTTCCATTTATTCCCTTCTCCTTCAAGGCTTTAGCGTGTTTACATGCAACGTTTTGTCTGATGGCTTGGCTTTAAAAGTTGCTGACAGTAACGTATGCGCATCTTAACAAATTACAGGCACATTAAAGGCACTGAGCTTCAGTTATTGCTTTCTGAAAGCTTCCTCTGCACTACTCTAGTTGTAGAAAGAAGTCTTTTCATAAATGAGAACTAACCTCATTGCTTTGACAAACTGCAGCAGCATTTCAAAAGCAATCAGTGCTCTATATTGAAAAAAAGTAATAATGCAGTGCTCTGGAGGGCTGATAACGCCATCAGTGAGAAGAAATATGTAAAATTCTCTGCTGGTCTAAACTGATACGGTCTTATTGAACCAGGCTACCTTATGAAAGGTAAACTTATTTTCTGCGTATCACAGTATTGCCTCTTCTGTACTGGCTGCCTGGAATGAAAATCAAGGAAAGTGGCCAAATAAAACTGCAGGCAGCCTCGGGCTCCATGAGTCCATTTCCTCCCCTTCTGTACCAGCATATTGTCTGTACCATAACATTTTTGCTTATTTATCTTGCAAGAACTTTGCAAGAGGAACTGGACTTGCAGTGTTTTGTGCCTCTGGTACAAGCTTCTGGATGTACCTGATTGCAGGCTCTTTCCTTGCATATGGCAAGTTAAACCAAGTATCTACACAGCCCAGAGCACATCTGCACAGTGGTGGGTGCACTTGCAGCCTCACTGGCGTCAGTGGCAACGTATCAGGTCAGTGGTTCTTCCTGTATCGTTTGAAAAACATAGCAATGGCTTTTTGGCAAATTCAGAAATTTCACAAGTCTAATCTAGAGTCTGATCTGTCCTCTCCTCCTGGCACAAAAATGAGTAAAACAGGAAGGAAGAACGATGATATTTTTAAGTGTAAAACTTAAAGTATTTTTAAAAGATGCTGAAAGCAACAAAAATGCACTTTTAGCTTTTAGCTTTTACTTTTATTTATTTGCTGTTCACTTTCAGCATTCACGCACAAAGCACAACACCATGATGCTATCCAGTAATAAAAATATGCATAAAGTTAAAAGAGAGAAAAATAAAGCTTGGAGGCACCTGTATTCGCTTTATTTGAAGCTGTCAGAGCAAAACAAAGCAGAAGGCCCTATTACCATGTAGTTATGGAGATGGTAAGAAAACAAGTGTATATCATTATAACACGTTCTGCTGCTTGTAATTAGACAGCAAGCAATTTCCAAGGAATATCTAATTCGAGGACTTTCAGAGTACATACAATGCTATGTAAAAATCTAAAAGCCCTTTTTTCCCTGTGTTTTAATTAGGAGAGTTGCTTTGCACTTTACAGTTGATTACAAATCACCATCAGTTATTAAAGGTACATCAGTTTTTTCTGCACCAAATGTGTATTATGAACCTTGTCGGGCAAAGGCTGTCTATATCAGAGATGGGAATGCAAAACAGCACATGTGTTGTTGGCTCTGTGGTCTGAGATAAACCATGTTTGCTGTTTGAGTAGTTACACGTGTGTGGCACGCTTTGATACCTGGGCAGAAGATGCATTAGAATTACAGCCAAGAAAAAGAAGTTAAAATAACTGCAGACTGCTTATGAACATAGAAATGACTTTTCAGGTAAGCTGATGTGAGGAAAAGATCACACACACACCAGCACTTGAAGTATCACAAGTTTCCTTTTTTCTCCCACTATAAAAGAAACAAAGGCTGTTTGTAACTCCTCAGACCCTCCTCATCTAAACCAATTATTAATAGTACAGGCTTTCATTTGGGTCACTGCAACCCTCTGACATTTAGTAGACAGTTTTATTGATGATCTTTGTGCTTTGCTGATGGGTGAAGCAGCTAGAGCTGCAGATAAGTGTTGATCTGAGTCAAATCTGTCCCAAAGTGAAGCCATTTGCCTCAGGCTGATACAGGGAAACATCATGTGCTTCTAAGAGAGACAAAACACAGTCTTTTTTCTCCTAAACAGCTCCTTCCAGTAATTTTGCTAATCTTACTAATTCTTACCTTGTCCCTGGACAAGGCAGAGGTAAGGTGAGCATCAGCTAGGGGTAACGAGCAAGGAGCTGCCTTCTACATGGCAAAGGTGGCATGGGACAAACCTAGATGTGAAAAGAGCGGTGGACTTTGTCTAAAGGAAGGACGTACTGCCTGGAAAACCTGAGACAAGATGTCAGTGTTTTACACAGAGCCTGTGGCCAAGGCCAGTGAGCTACAGAGAACTAAAAAGGGCTTGAAATCACTGTGTGATCATTGTTTCCTTTTTCCAAGCTAAAAAAAAAATCAAAAAAAGAAATTTTGGCAAAAATTATCTGATTTGACTGCTTGACCTCTGCAGGATGAGAATGGAGAACTTCACCCAGTAACAGTAGCTCAGTAGGTTGCAAGCCCCCTGTATGGGCTGTAATAAGTTGTTTGCATACAAAAACCCATCATAGTCAGTTGAAGCACATCAGCCAAAATCCAACATCCCATGTAAAAGCAAAGCCAATGTCCCTGTCTGGAAAACTGTCATGGTTTAACCTCAGTTGGCAACTGAGCACCACACAGCCGCTCACTCACTCCCCCACCCCGGGTGGGATGGGGGAGAGAACTGGAAGAGCACAAGTGAGAAAAACTCGTGGGTTGAGAAAAAAAACAGTTTAATAATTGAAATAAAATGATAATAATAATGTAATAATAATAATAATGCTCAAAGCAAGTGATGCACAGTACAATTGCTCACCACCCGCCGACCGATGCCCAGCCAGTCCCCGAGCAGAGGCC
>NW_008795127.1:8639452-8664422 GCF_000699145.1 Aptenodytes forsteri
ACGGAATGTCCCTTTGGCCAGTTTGGCTGTGCCCCCTCCCAGCTTCTTGTGCACCTGCAGCCTTCTCAGTCGGTAGAGCATGGAAAACTAAAAAGTCCTTGACTAGTGTAAGCATTACCTAGCAACAACTAAAACATCGGTGCGTTATCAACTTTTTTCTCATCCTAAATCCAAAACACAGCACTGTACCAGCCACTAGGAAGGAAATTAACTCTATCCCTGCTGAAACCAGGACAAAACCCCTCAGTAAATGTGTTTTAAGCAAGAGACAGCTTTGGAACAGAAGAATTGAACTCCTACCTCAGAGCTCCCCTAACCCAAAACTTCCTTCTGGCAAGAAGCTGGGACTGCAGTAGCAACTGCTAAACCAATGTTGCTCCTGCTTCCCCTTCATGCTGTCTCAAAACATATGCACACATTTTCCTGAACGACCGTCCTTGTGCCTTTGCACATGATTGTACACAATTGTACTCCACTCTGTTGGAAAGTGCAGATTTTCATGGAGACTTGAGGAAAGACAGCCAAAATTCAAGTGTGGGAGTGGGAGTCAAGGAGAAACATCCATGAATATTTCTCAGTTCAAGCACCGTTGTCTTCCTAGCTTTGTCTCAACCTTTCAAAGTAGTTGCATATAAACAAAAGCATCCATATCCCATCTGGCAGGTATCTGCAGTTACTGTGCATTATTAAACATTTATGGAGGAGCTGCTTCCAAGAAGACTGAGTCAAGCACAGAAGCAGCATTTTCATCTAAGGTTACTTCAGAGTCCAGATGTCATTCAGCTTGATCCATGTCTTGGAAGCAAACTGTGGCTGCAGCATTTATAATTCACAGAAGAACAACATAATTTAGTCTTGTCTGACTTTTAAAAAGTATACAAGTTTTATGTGCATGCTGTGACCTTACACTAGTTAGTGACAGCCAAAGCTTTGGAAAGCCTTAACCCACCTCATTCCTCAGTTGAGAGGCTAAGACTAGGTTGTTCAGTACTCACCCCAAATTGTTTTTCAGAGGTACCTTGTTCCCCTCTTCAGCTAAGCTCAGAGACTTAGCTCTGGATATGGTTTGAAGCATGTGTGGATGGCAAGGTTGTGGTCACAAATGTTATTTTTATTGTGGTAAGGCTGATCTCCACAGCACCTCTCATAGCCGGAGGAGTCAGATGGGTACCTCTGCAGGGCCATCCAGAACAGAAACCAAGCCTTAGGTGCTCCTGGCTGTCTTCTGGGTGAGCTTATTTCTATCCTTTTACTGAAGAGGGAGCTCAGAAAGATGCACTTCCTAAGGCTACACTCTCTCCTACCATGGAAGGGATTAGGCCTGCCAGAGAGCAATTCAGAAATAAAGGACAATTTGCAGCTTTAGAGAATTACCTCTTTTATCTAAATCACTGGCACTGCTGCCTCCCAGCTCCGTGGGGACAGCAGATCCTGTCAGAGACAGAGTGTTAGCTTTGGTCACCAGAAAGTGAGAGAAGGACAATTTTACTGCAAAGTGCGACTTTCACCAATATGTTGGTCCTAATTCAGAAAACAAACACTAGAGCAAAATATCACTACACTTAAATGAAAGTATAGCTTTAAACATAAATCTTTGCTGACTATACTGAGCAGGCGTAACAAATACTGGCTCCGTTACCTCTCTCTGAGAGGCAGTAAAGCCTTTCAAAGGGCTTTCATCCTGCAGTTAGCTAGAAGTAATTGAAAGAGTTGCATTGTCTGAAGGTTGTGATGTTCAAACCGCAAATCTCGTATCAAGACCCCTCAAAATCCTTGTGCCTTACTTCATACTCATTGCATTACCACACTGTTCCTTAATGCTGTTTGTTGCAGGTGGACTCAAAGATGAAACAATTTCTGTATTATTTTTAAAGAAAGGCTGAAGTAAGAGCTAATAGTACAATCCTGTATATCGATTATTCCCCCCACCCCTTAACACTGAATGCTGACCTGCTCTGGGGTTCCTGAGAAGCTGCCAATGCATTGCCTTTGTTTGTACAAAGTTTAGCTGTCTCTCGATAAGCTCCTGAATTCTATAATAAAACGGCAAGAGCAAAATGTACTCTGGAAGATGGCCTAATGCAAAACTGTGGCACCAATTTTAAAACATAATGTTACTGCCTTTTTGGAACCTTTTCGCCTTCTAACGTGCATGTCAGCTGTGATAAAAATGTTGAGCAACAAGCTTTGAACTATTTTGGTGCTCTGTTGAAGTGTTTGAACAATACTGCCATGTTAATTTAGCTACATTTTATAATAATTGGTGATTTGGGACAAATTATAGAGTAAACACAGCATGTCTGAACCAAATAAGTTGTTTTAAAGATATTCTAAATGAAAACATATTTAAGCCTATTGTTATTGCTTTTAGTACAATCACCATGGAAACTATATAAAACTCACTTTTAACATCCATTCTTTCTTAAATGTTTTGTGTCGCCTAAATGATATAGGAATTGAGCATAATTGGTATTTTAATGGTCAGTCATGGAACAGCATGAACTTTGGAACATGCTATAACTGAGTTAATTGCTGCATTTACTGTATGTGAGATGCAAGTTTATATCCGCTTTGTTATGAAAGGAGAAGGAAGCAAAACTTTTCAAACACCAATGGATGTTCTGGATTACGTATGTCTCAATTCACAACAAAATTTTAAATTTTCAACAGAGAAAGACTTGGTCAGCTTCACCCTATAGTAAACTCAGCTAAAATCAATGCAGTTACGTTAGAAATGAATTTGTTTCACTATCTTCAGGGCTAAGACATACTTTCAAGGAAGTTGTTAGAGGCATAACCGCATCCACAATCTGGCCCAGATTTCAGCACGTTATGACCCTTTCCCAGGTTCCCAAGGACAACATTTAAGTGCTTGATGGAACCTGTCATATCAACTCTTTCCCAATATACTTCATGGGAGGTGAGTGGCAAGGAACAGATACTATGCAGACACAATTCAGTCAGCCTGTTCCTCAACCTGTAAAATTCCAGGTACCAGCACTGTATTTTTTGTATACACACTTGTGCGCACACAGAGAAGCCATTAACAATCCCTTAACAGTACATCCCGGGAGTATACTAAATAGCCTTATTTTTACCCAGGTTCAATGTTCCTTCTGGTGATTCCAGCTCAGCTGGAGATTGGTTTCAACAAAGGCTACAGAGGCTGTCTATAGGCATGATGCCAAGCTGCATTTTTTTACCTTGTCTGCAGCCCCGACAGCCGTGACTCTGCACTTCACAGGCTCCTCGCATCATCTACCAGTGACTGTAGGAGATGACCTAAGACCCCTCATTTCCTCCACCAGCACAGGGCTGTGACTAGACCCACACTGGGGGCTCCCAGAGCTCCCTCAGGGCTCATGCCTTCCGGCAGGCACTGCAGGTGCCAATTGCTTCTTGCTTCTTGCTGCCAGCTGCGGCTTCACCCCTCTGTTCAGCAAGGAGTGAGGCTGCAGCAAGGCAGAGAAGTCCCAGGGCATAAGAAGTGAGACACGACAGGCCTGAGTGTGTGACCACTGAAAGACACCGAAAGCTATGTATGGATGCCACCATGGGCAGGCTGCAGTGATCAAGTGAAGAATCCCCATGTGAACCTCATGACAAAGATATACATACCTAAACAGAAGTGACATTGCATGTAAGCGAGAGATTCATTTCCCCCATTTCTCTAACCATTAGATGCCTGTTTTGCTTATTGTTATGCCATGGCACAGCAGTGACTTCAGTAGCACAGTTTTGGAGCCACACCAGCAGAAGCAAAGGCAAATATTTTTCAAAGGACCATCTTTAAGGTAAAAATTGCAGCATCAGCCCAAGGGAAATGCATAGTGATAGAACACACATAGTTGAAAACAAAATTACAAAATACATATAAATGCATTTCAGCTGGCTTCTTTTATTAAAAAGCTTGAAATTTAAATTTGAATGCATAACCATCTGCCTAAAGGATAAGTTCGATATAAGCTCTTATTCCAATTTACATACATCTTACTTTGCAAAATGCCTCCTGAAACTCATGCTAAGTAATGCACAGAGGAAGTAATGCATTTATCTTCCAAGGATACAGTACCCCCTTGATGTGCCTTTTGATTAAAGACCTAAAGAAAGTACTTCAGGCAATGTTGTTCAAGCTGTTGCATATTTCTAAGTTCCCCACCTTGAATCCGAAGCAGAAAAGGTCAAATTATGTAGTAGAATTACACTCTCTAGTGGTGAAATCCTGGCCCTCATGTCACTTCTTTCTGTGGCTTCATCATGACCCCCTTGTTCTCCTTGTTCTTTCAGGAGATTAACAAATAATTCATTTCATACATGTTGTTGCCAGGAGCTGTTTTTATTGGAGAGGGTGAAGTTACCAGCTCTTCTTAATCTAAAAATTAAAAGGGAAAAATTGAGACTTCAGCAAAGAAAACTTCAATAGCCATTTATTTACCATATGCAGTTGTTAAAGGAGATGAATAAACACCATCCGTGTGCATATACACATACGTTTTATGAAAAAGCATTTATTTTATGAAGGAACATTTAATGCAAAACCTTTCCCTGCTAGATAAACAACCACACAGTTGACATGAATTGCTACTGTTAAATGACCAGCAGGGATGTCCTCATACAGGCCAACCATAGTCCTAGTAAATTTATTCTTTGGTCATGAGAAAAAGGCTTCAAATTACTCTTGTAATTACCATTTATGGTCTTATCCACAAAGCACTGCAAAAAAATTTGTTCAAAGGTGTGTTTATCCCAGGAATTGGGAAACCTGCACCCTGGAGACAGATTCAGCTTGAAACCGAGTTTCGTGAGATTTGCTGCTGTGTGTTGCTTGTGCACAATTACAGCACTTAGAATAATACCGGGGATGTGGTGAATTATGGCCCCACAGGAGGGGATTGAAAAGCCTATTCAGTCCTCAGAAGGAAAAGATGCCCTAAATTTTGCCTATGCACATACCTGAAAGGTCCATGTTCATGTCATGCTTTTGTCCACACTGAAAATACATGCAGCCATGTCCTGAGGCAATTGCAGCAGAAGACCATAAGCTCTGCTAACCTGCTGGATGTAAGAACACCTTCCTTGCCACCTGCCTGTAGCCTCTTTGGAGCGTAACCTAAGCTACAGAGCCCAGTTTCAGGAAATCCTCAGCCAAAAGTCCTACAGTTTCATTTCTGTATCCTATCTGCTTTTGCACAACTCTACCTCCTGCACAACATTTGATCTCTCTGCCCTGCAGACAGTTGCAGATCACTTGCAGTGCTCATTTTTGCACAGAACTGTTGTTTTCTCCCTTGTTAGTCTCTCCACCGTGGCCTCCCGATACGCAAGAGTTTGGCCAGAGAAGCACAGCCACATGAAGGAAGATATTTGCCATGCACTATAATTTTGGCAAGAGTAATCAGACCATCCACTTCCATGATATGATTTTGCACCAGATTGTTTGCCTGGGCATTCACTAAAATCAGGAGTGATTGCATTTTTAAGGCTTCGTGGTAAATCTACATTAGCAAGCAATTTTGCCCAGGAGGAAGGGATCAGTAGAAGGAAGTAGCTGGAGCTATGATGTATGCAGTTCAAGGGGTTTACTGTAGACTGGTTTCCTGAGCCAAATATTCCCAATATGCATCTGGTTGGACTAAAGATTGCTTGAGACTCTAATGCTGTCATGAGGAGTGGAAGAACATGGGTGTGCACCAGGAGCAGAACCTCCAGTCCAGTTTCCTCTGAAAGGAACCTGGTTTACATGCACCAAAGCTGCTCCGCAGTCTGGAGCAACACATGCTGAACTACATGCAGCGCAGTGGGGTAGGTTTGGTACACATCATGGGAAGGGAAAGAGTGGGACACACGGTTTAGGCTCATAACAGAGTCAAATTACTCCATGATGCAAAAAAAGCTCTCTTTGGTCCAGGACATTTCCTTTCCCCAGTTTTGAACAACTGAAAGAACAAAATGGGGAAATGACAGCACAGAAGATATGCATAATGAGCATTCCCAAATGAAAGACTTGATATATTGGTACATGCAGTTTTCTGTAAGTGTGGTCAGGTGAAATTTGATCTAATGGACTACAACGGGCTGTGAGGCTAGTGTGGGGATTTTGCGGCACAGACATTTGAGATTGCCCATACATGATCAAACGACCACTTTCTTCCCTTGTGGGCTATAAGCAACCAGCACACAGAAGGATCTGTTCCCATTTTTTACGTGTAATAGAAAACCTGACCACAGAATATGAGGCCAGAATATCGCAATCTCATCTTTTCCAATATGGTCCAGTTCTGCACCGTATTTGGGTCAAGATCCAAATTTCAACGCTAGATTCCATTCCTATTACAGGATAAATCAAAATCCAGACTGAAGTCAACAACTCTGTGGGTAGAGGGAGGGGAAAGTATGAATTTATATCTTAATTTTGCAGCTGAGATTAAAGTCAAGTCTTTATTGTCCAAGATTGTGAAATTCAGAGTAATTAATCTTTTCTGTGAAACCCATTATTTTGTTATCATGAAATCAACACATTGGCTCTCATCTTACTTCTGACCCTGCCACTTAACCCCTTCACGTGTCTTTCCTGGTGTTTTATTTTATTTCATGAGCTAGCATTCTGCTCATTTTAAATTTGAACCAAGGTTTTGGATGCCTCGAGGGGAAAACATTAATGTGTCTTCCTGAAAGACCATGGGCATAACTGTTGTTTTTGATGGATTGCAGCAGGATCAAGAAATTTCCACAAGTTGCTTTTGCTTCTTGAGGGAAGTAAATGAGCTCAAAGCAGTCCTTGCCAGGGCTGCAATTGAAAACAACAGGAAGATTTGTCATGTCAAGTGCAGCTGAAATACAGAACATACCCTTCGAACCAACTTGTTCTAAACCACCTACTGCATAATCAATACAAAGCGTTCATTTATCGTGCTGTTTGCGCGTAAGGGTATACTTAGACTTGAATGACTGGATAACAAGGAGACCATATGCTGCTCCAACTATGTCAACAGTGCTTTTCTTATTGATTTTTGAAATCTGCTGCCAGCATTATCTTTCGCTATCCTAAAACATTGGGAGAGTTACAGATGACTTCATGCCCTCTTACTTCATCACTAGTCCGATGCAAAAATAGCCTGCTATTGAGTGGTCCCAAGTCAACCTGTCCTGGCCAAAATGCAGCCAACGTTTTTTCCCCTGATGTTTGCACACTACTCCATTTAAGTCTTTTGTGCAAGTTTCCTCTCTGGGTGCTGCCACCCAAGTCCCAAATTCAGCATCAGCCACCAACACACTCTCCCCAGGTGCTCCCACCATTGCCCCGTTAGCTCCCTAGGGGCAAATGGCAGCAGGGCGGTGGACATATGCTTTGCTGGGAAAGTCTGAATTACAGCACTCAGGTCACTCATTCACTCACTATGAAAAGTGCCCCAGTCCTAAGAGAAGTCTCCTGCAGTGGCTTTGAGGTGGGGGCAGACGGTTGGTCAGCCCTGTGCACTCTCCCCTTGCAGCCAGCAGGGTGCCAGCATGCTGGTGTGATGGATGGAGGGGCTGTGAGGCTGAACTGAAAAGCTGCAAGAAAGGAGATGGGATGTACCTCCCAAAATACCAAAATAAGGTGTTCTCAGGGCCCATGGTCACAGAGGTCCGATTATAACAGCAGAGACTGACGAGGTTTCTGGGACTCCTCAAGCACATAGTAAATAAGCAGAAATCAACAAAACCATTGGCATTCCTGCTGGAAAGCAAGTTTTGAACCTGTCTCTCTAAAAGGGAAAAGCTAATGAGCTCCCATGCCTCCTGTGTCACTGAAGCTGGACTTATTGCAATATCTACATCCAGCGCTAAGTGCGCAATAATTATTTCCAGATGTATGTAAACGTGGCTGATTTTTTCCACATTAATCTTTCACACAACCTACATACATTGTAGAGCTCAGATGTTTACTCAGCATTCAAATAAAACATAAAGGGATTAAAAAAACCTATCTGGTCTGCTAAGCTTCCTTAAAAGGGAGCTGATGGTATTTGCCTAACACTCTAGCTTGATTTTATTACTGAAATTCTGGGGATTTATGTAACTGCCCTGCTTTTTTCAAAGATCTACATTTTTGTCCAATTAATTCAGTTCCCAGTGTCCCTGTACAATTAAGTGAAAATAAGCACTAAATTTTTATGCCTATGATGCTACTTGAGATTTTTATTACACCATGGACAATATTAAAGATGCTGGGAGAATCCTCACAACATTTTCTTCCTGAGCTAACTCCTGATGACTTTGGATTGAATAGATGAGTCTCTTGTTCTCGCTATATGGCAGTGTTAAATCACAGTAAATATAGAAAACTTGGTTCACCTTTGCAAAATACGAGAGTGGTGCAAGGGACGTTCACTGCACCAGCCCGAATGACTGAGCCGCAGGGGGCAGTGGCAAGCTCCCATCTTGCCTTGCCAACAAAAGCTGCCCATGAGACATGCTGTGCCCACATGTCTTGTAGGGACCTGGCACCGTTCCTCACTTACCACACCAGCCGTCCCTCCCCACCCACCTGGAGGAAGGCGCTTGCCCTCATGCCACCATGCAAACATTTTCTAGTCCTGGGAGATTTGAGCAAGGGCTCACACCATTGGGAGTGCCCTGGTCATATGCTTTGCAAATGTATGGAAATGTGAGTCTTTTAGTAAGTAGCTGGGGCAGAGAAAACCCCGTCAGAGATGGAGTCATCTCCAGCCGTTCCTACGTCTGTGGAATGTGTTTAGTCTTTTGATGTCCAAATGTAGAGGAAAGATGCTTAGGAGCACACAGGGTTGTAAGGTACCCCCCTGCAGGTATACCCCCAGCTTTGCACTGGTGGTACCTTCAACACTTGTCAATAAATGATGACTTTTAAACACTAGATGTGCTATCTTGTTGATTGCTTGGCGATTTCGTGAACTGCTGTCATTTGACAGTTATACATGGTGTTTATTTTTAGGGATGAACCTGACCTTTACAATCTGAGCTGGATTTCAATTTCCTCTTCACCTCTGGGGAAGTCCAATAGCTTAAGATTTTGGTCCTGGCTGTAAACAAGGTGTCATGGTCAGCTGTGCTATTTACATGAAGGCGTGTGTTCAAATAGTAAAACATTTCCCTCAGGAGTCTTCAGATCTGGTACGGCTCAGTCCATGTCCATAATATACAGTATATCAAAAAGAACATATATCATCTAATTCAAGGTTCCTTACAAAATACAGACTGATCCTGTGAATTTGCCTGATGTGACTAATCAGGCTGGTGTCCATGAGTTTGTTCATATATAGATCATTAGCGCCAGCAAACTCTGACTAATGCTTGGTTCAGTTTATCTTTATGGATCCAGCTCCACCAAAGATATGTCTATACTGAACCTATCACTCACCAAATTGCTTTATCTTCTTTGTATAACACTTATAATGGGTTATGAATAGCATAAATAATGAATATGGAAAGAGACATTTGATTTTCCACAGCTCATTGAATTATATATCAAACATTTTATCAAATGGTTTAATAGTTAATACCCAAACAACAGTATTGTTTACCAGACAATTTTTTTGCACCTTTTTTTTAGGACAGGCAGTAACTGGATACCATCACTTTTTGTTCCTTACTACTGCCTACCTTGTCAAGTTCAGCAGCCAAGAATTCAGACAGCTCCTCAATGAGATATAAGCAAGAACACATAGATTATGCAATCATTGTTATTCCCATTTTCCTAGGTTAAGGGAGAGTTACCTTTGTATTTCTCTTATCAATAAGTTGCATTTCCCTGAGCATTTCTCAGGGGGAAAAAAACACAAACAGTGCTGCTTTTTTCTTTGATAAACAGCACACCCCAGGGCCATCGGAAGGGGTCTGAGCAGCTGCAGGCAGGAGATGCTCAGGACCCTTCTGATGGCCCTGGGGGTCTCCTTGGTGTCCTTCCCCCAGCAGCAGCAGCATTACCGTCTCTGGCAAGACCAACCCCGTGGAAGTACCCAGCCACAGATAAGGAGCTATTTTTCCCCTCCTTCTTTCTCCACAGTTTTGTTTAACCAAGACCAACGCTTCAAAGCAACCGATTTTAACTCTCATTTTGTGTGATTCATACTTCACTTTTTCTTTTAGTACTGTTCTAGCTCTTGTGAATTTGCATCAACTACTAAATTGCAAAATGGAAATCAATAGTCAGATCTTCCGCCACCTGCAAAATCTTCAGTATGTCTTCAAAAAACCTCCTATACTCTTTTCCTGTATTATAATTGGCCCAGTTCCACGAATATGTTTGCTGTCATGATAAACACTGGGAAACTGAGTTTATTGGGATGTCTCAGATCTTTCTCTGCAGCAAAGCTTTCAAAGATATCTCAATCATTATTACTATCCTATACGGAATAATCAGAGAGGTAAAAAAGTCAAACTGTCATGTAGCTAAACTGTCTCACAGAGTCTCACTCTGTTAGAGACTCCACAAAAAAATTAAGTCAATCCATATTGCTTTTCTTTTATTTCCAGACCACCCACTTGCTCTTTGTACCGGATTTCAGTTACTTTTGTTATCAACACTAATTTATTATAGACTACCTAAAGAAAAGTCAACATTTATAAAAGGCCATATTTTTCTACTTATGAAGGGAGAGATTTCTTCCCATGTTTATACAATCATATTTCTTCTCCAGCATATAAAATGATTTTAGGGACTCTGACTAATGAAAAGTTTGGGACAGGATAAAAATAAACCTTGATGGTTTTGCTGCAACCAGCTACTAAGCGGTTCGGGTTCTGTGGGGTTTTTTCCCTCCTGTCAGCTTCTAGTCTGCAGCATGAATCTGAAACATATGAGTAAATACCCAAAAACTTCCACTGTGGTCTTTGATATTCGCAACTCAGGAGAGTGTTCAGCTTTTCAGCTCAGGGTCTTGGAGGTGGTCTCTTACCCAAGGTAAATGTAGGAAACACCCTCCACTTACAAGGTAAAATGATGGATTAGCATTGTGGGGGAAGGCTCCTATATTCCTTTTAAGTTCCATTTATACAGTATTTAGTTCAAGGCGGTAGATCTCTGATCATAGCATTCCTGCTATGGAGCTGAGGATTATACAGGGCAAGGCAAAGAAAAGAAAGTCTTTTCAGGACTTATTCTTCACAGCGTTATCTCATCACCCAAGTTAAGGTATGATATTTTTTTCTCAGTAGGAGGCCCTGGTACATCTGTAAGAAAACACCCAGAGAACAGGAATTGCACTTGTTCTCATCTATGACTGACCTCCATTCCTTGAACTTTGACTTCAAATAATTTAATCAAGCATCATTGCCAAAAAGCCAAAGTCAGGTTTTTACGCATGCTTATCATTATTGTGGACTGCAACAGGCTTATGGGTTTAACTTGTCCAAATTGATGGGAAAGACTTTCAGATGACTGAAGTTCCCCTTAAGCCATTAGAGCAATGACAGTCTATACTGGTAGAGGATTTGTCTTTTACTGAATGATGAATCAGTCTTTACTACAACTGTGTTTTCTTTCCTTTCTTAATTAGAAGCAAGTAGTTAAAGAGAATTGATCGTACAAGAAAGCAGAAGGAAATGGAAAATCAAATCTTCTACCACAAAGAGTACAGCAACAATCCATAATCATGATATCAAAAGACTTCCCCCAGGATTATGGTAAGCTCCTTTTCCAAATGCCTCACCTGTCCATTCCAGCCTGGGTACCTGACCTGGGGCTTCCCACAACAACAGGTGAGCTGTGCCGGGCTTACTTGTTATGATGTGGGTATCTGTCTACTAAGAATCAAGGTAAAACCACAGGTTCTTTTTCACTGGCTAATTGGTATTAAAGACAGAACTCTAATCAAATGGTAAAAATATTTAGTTACAAGCCACCTGGGATGATATTTGAACCAGCAACCTCATGGTACAAATAACATTCAACATCCCATCCATGTTTTCCTATAATGGGCCAGGAAGACTGAAGGAACCTGCTTCCCACAGGCACGTAATCACATCCAGGAAACACACAGCCCAGAGCAAACAACACTATGTTTTGCCACATTCGTCATCTGACATACTGTTTCTGTTAGCCAGGACTGGAGCTGGTCAAGCCAGGATGCTGAGGGAAACTCGGTGAATTTGCTCACACTGTTAAATATGCTCTGGTTAATCCCTTTCATTCCAGCTGGGGAAGCAGGGTAGTGCCTTCAGTAGCTCCCCTCTGGTTTCTAACTCCCATATGATTTCACTACCAGTTAGGGACGTAAATCTCTCTGGGACAGCACCACTGGCATAAGCAACAGGCTCTGAAGAGCCCCGTGGGTGAGGAAGCAGTGTCATCCCCTCTCCGAGCTAACAGGGCACAAAGCTGCAGAGCTGGCCTATTGAACGTGGGATTTTCCAGAGACCTCATAGGAGCTTTAGGTGACCAAATTCCCTGTGCAGTCTGTAGGCACAGAGACATTGCTGTCTTAGCCTTCACATGCAGCAATTCGGTGGCTTCTTGCTGTGAAACTACTGAGTGATGGCAAGGAATGCAGCAACAAAATCCAGCAAAAGATTGGGCAAACAACCACTTAGTAAAGGTGTTGAGAAATGCTTTCTGCAGAGTCTGAAGTCTTTGTTAACTATTCAAATGCGTCTTTGAAAGAATGAGTTAACCTGCCAACTTATTTTAATAGCATTGGGTAAACAAAGGCAAAAACCCCTCAGTCTTATATTTCAGCCTCTAACTTTCGCTGGCTTTCTTCCTCCTATAGCAGTCTTCTGTAATTCTACAGTAGTTTCTCAGTCTGTTGATAGTTAGAGTGTTGTAACCCTGCACATGGGATGGGCAGGGTGTTTGTCTGCCAGGTGATACAGTTCCTCAAGGTGCGCTGCCAGCTGTGAGCCTGGCTCTGGCTCTCACTGACCAGTGAAGCCTCACTTAGGCAGCAGAGCCATCCTTGTTTGGATCACAACAGCTAAGGCTCGAAGATGTTACATCACAAAAAATAAATATTAATTTCATTATTTAATGAAATTCAAATTATGAATTTCAATATTCATGCTATTGTCAGAAAGTGTAGTTTTTAAGGTAAGTGTTTCTTCAGGGGTCATATTTTTTCAAAAGGGATCAGCTTCTGCCATGTCTAGTCCTACTGATATTGGTCAGTGTTCATGTTTAAGTCCTTTGCTAGGCTAGGGCATTTCAATCATTTCTCCCCAAGTTTTTATTTCTACTTCTTTCTCTTAGCTTGCCCTATGAAATAGGATTTGGAGCTCGTCTGTGTTACCCAACACCGAGAACCACGATGGTGCTGCGCAGGTGGCTAGACCGAGCTCTCCCTGCCTCTGCGGAGGGTACCACATGGCAGCTGTACCTGTTACCTCCTCTAGCAGCTCCCCAGCCGCCTCATCCCCTGGTCTGGGCAGCCTGCATGCCCCACAGCTAGAGCCTGCCTCCGAGGGAGCAACAGCAAACACTCCCCCCAGCCTCCCCCTTACAGCAGCTCTATGTTTTTATGACCCTGGAATACGAGCAGAAGGGAGGATACTCTATGAACTACAAATTGTAAAGAGTCGCTCTGAAAAGAGAGAGACACGAATCAATTTTTAACAATAGCTCTTTTAGCTGAGCTTCTCCAGCTCTGAGATGAAGAGAAATGGGATCAAGCCTACCCCAATGTTTTGCTGTACTTGATTAAATGCCACCCTACAGAAATAGGTATAAGAAAGAAACAAAAAGCATGCTAGAGAACTGCTTAAAATGCAAACAGTTGATAAATAGGTTTGAGGTCTCACCAATTTGATTACCTTCTATTTGACTCCTCTTTGATCCCATTTTAGTTCACTTACATTGTCTCTATGTAAATTCTGTCTGGGATAAAAATAGATGGTAATGGAATAAGAAAAACTAAGACATATCATCATCTGTTTTATATCTTCTGGGTTAAAATCTTCAGATTTACTTAGCATAAAGCTTATTCTAATTTCAAAGATCCCCTTCAAAAAGACACACAATAATATATTACAGCCACAGTCACAGAATAAGAGTCCATTGCCTCGCTGGAATTTTAATTGACAATTGGGTAATGGTCCAGACTGCAGGTCTCCAGGAGACAGCGTTATACAAGTGGAATTTGGCTCACTAATCTATACTAAAGCCTGCTGCACATTTATTGAAATGTATTGGCATTTACGCCTGAAGAACCACAGTGTTAGCCCAGTTGCCTCCAAGCTGACACCTTGCTAGGGAACAGCTAGCAATAAAAATAGAAATCAGATACAAGAAACCAAGTACAATGAAGAATAGTTCTCTAAATGTTCTCTGACTATGGGGTCATCATCACTTAAAAATGGGAAAAAATGCGAGCCAGTCCTAAATACAAATGATTGACAATGTCTAGGCAAAGTTGGCCAGTCCTGACATGTCACAGTCTTGTTTTCAGCTTAGCCTTTTTTGATTTAAAAACCAAATTAATTTGTAAATGAGTGGCCTAGTTTCATCTATCACCCTTCCAAAATGCAAATCATGGCATGCAAAGATAATTTCAGCCTACTCAGAAACGCAGTTACTTCCAGTCATTCATCAAAACACTAATACTGCTCTTTAGTCAGGGTTAGAACAAAGTTTTAAGAGCAGTGCATTAGCTTCACAGACCATTAACTATGAGTGCCTCAGGCTGTATATCATATGCTTGATGAAATGGCACTCATGCTGTCCTGTATACCAGAAAATCAAGGCATTAAATATTACCATTTTTCGAGGGAATCTCAGGCATAGTTGACAAGGTCATGTGTATTGATATAGTCTATTTGGATTTCTGCAAGGCATTTGATTTAGGAGCAGGTGATATTTTGTTTAAAAGTATTTTATACAGAAATAACAGAGTACATATTAAAATAACTAAACTAATTAACTAAAATAACTACATATTAAAAAACTGCCTCATGGTGAATCTCATCACGTCTTAATGAAGACGTATCTGTCACTGAGGCCATTCCAGCCTGGTTTATAGGGACCAGTCCCTGAGCCAACACTAATAGTTTATCAATCATTTAGAAACATGAAATATTTGCTGATGGCATTCACTGTAGATCAAAATAAAAATGGTAGAACATCAGACTGCAGAGGCAGAGTGATCTGAATTGCAAGGTCAGATGGTCACCATCCAACCTGCACCTAGGACTCGGGGACACAGATGATAGCCACGGACTGGGAGACTCAGACTTGTGATAGCAGCTGCGACTCGCATATTGTTGAAATTAACTGCCAATACTACTACTAAAGGCTGCCATAACCCTTTGATAAATACAAAGAAAAATAATGAGAGGTAGCAAAGGCAACCTGCTCCTGTGCACAGCCTCAGTAAAATGGCTTCGGAGAAATTCATTCTTTCCCTGTGCTTGTACATTGAGAAGGATGTGGGAATACAAGAGGGAGCACAAGAAGGTCACAAAAATGTTTTGAACTTATCCAGCTTCTCAAAGAGACATGACACACCATAGAAAAGATTTATGATAGTCTTGGGAGAAAGAGAGTACAGGTTTACTCATGCTGGAAAAGACAAAGTTTGAGAGTTGAGCTTAGATATATGAGACTATTTATACTTTGAAACAGCCTGTAAGGGGAACAGGGAACTTATTACCAAGTGCACAAATCAGATCCCCAAACACAGGTAACAAGTGGTATTTTGAGATGTTCCAGGGCATTCAATCAGGTCCGCAGATGCTGGTCCAGAGGACACTGGTGTCCTGCAGCCCCAGCGATCAGAGATCAGCCATCCCTCTGCCTGTCCCAGATGCCCAGGGGCATCTCTGGTGGTATCTCACCCTAGCGGGGATCAGACACTGTGAGAGGAAGAGGCTAATCTGCTCTGAGGAGAAACCCCAGTGGACAGAGCTGAGGGCTGGAGGGCCAGTGCACTCACCCATAGCCTCTCCTCCACACGGCCAGGGCTTCCTCTGTTACAGACCCCCTCCCTCTGCCCAGCTTGGACATCCTCACCCCAGTCCTGACATTCCCAGTGCTATTCTAAAACAGTGGTCAAAATCAGAGCTCAAGGTTCAGGGCCTCTGCTGGCCTCCTGCAGGGCTCAGGAAGGCATTTTTGTGGTGCACGATGACTGAGCCACTTGTTAAGGAGGCCCAGACTTGGACGAGGATCCCACCACATTGGGCTCTGTACAGCATGGAGTGAAAATGCCATGAACATGGCTCAGTGTGTCAGACTTTCTCTTCTTACTCCAAAGCCATGGAACAAGGGATGTGATAAAGCAGATAAAACCTGTAATGTGTCTTACTTATCTGCTCAGACTGCAGTTATGTTAGATTTGGGATCAGAAAGGAATTTTCTTCAGCTTATACTGACAAGGATCAGGGATCTCATCTCCTTTCCCCAAGCATACAATTTAATCTTTAAGGTCTGAAAAGCTTCAGTCTAAAGTCTTTGGACTAATATGAAAACAAATAGGTGAAAAATTTGACATTCCTTATATAAAGAGAGTCATAAACTGTTGAGCTAGTTTTTCTTCTTGACCTTAATCACTATGGAATCAGTAAGTTCCTGGAGCGTAAGTGAGTTGAGATAGGAGAAAGATAGGAGAGGCAAAATGTGATTCACAATTTAAAACTATAAAGAAAATAACGTCAGCCATGTACACACCCAGGATGCAAAGCAAATAAATAAATAGATACTTTTGAATTTTTAGCAGAGAGGACATCGAATGGGGAAAGGACAGATTAAGATAGTTCTAATACATCCGGAGCACTCTCTACTAAATCTAGATATTTTCACATGGTCCAATGCAATGTATCTCCATGCCTAGAAGAGGATCCACTAGTGCAGTAAGACTACCTGCAGATGTGAAGTCAAGACTTCATCAGCACAAGTGCCAAGCTTGTAAAGTTCAGATCTGAAAGGAGAACTTTCCTTCATGCATTCAGAAATGCATAAACACAGAGGCTTGTAAGAGAAATCATCTTGCAGCATAACCATCTAGGATTTTACAATAATTATTTCCATCTCTCTGAGTACATTTTTATATCAACCACCAACTGCTTAATTCAAAACCACTGACATCAGTAGAAATCTAATCACCACAACGCGAAGAGTGGGCACACTCCGTATTCCTCTTCTTTCTCCATAGGCATTTTACTTCTTGTATTCTGCCATTTTCCTTTGGCCCCATACCACTCTTGGCATAAAAGGAAAGATCTGTTAATCATATTGCAGTTTTGCTAAAGAAGCCCAGTCATGGATTAGGATCTCATTGCACCAAGCTCTGTATAAACACGGAATGAAATGTTGATACCTAAATTAGGCTTTTGGTTGGAAGCTATTTACAATCTTGACTGTAAAAGGATTAGCTTCACCTAAATGACACGGAACAGGGTGAGAGGTATGTCTGTGCATTTGTCTTATTGTTATAGCATCGAGGACATTTGAGTGTTTGAAAAGGCCTATGAATGCATGTCATAATCTGGGCATTACACTGCCTTGTAGCGCAGATGGGCCATGGGACAAACCCCATAGCACACCCAAGGCATGTGATTTTCTTACAGGCAAATCCTGTTTGCATAATTTCCTTCTTTTATTTTAGGATTAGAACTTCTGCTCTTCAGAAAAATAGATTTTTCTGCCTCCCTTTTGAATTCTTTTGGGTATGAATTACCTGGTATACTCCCCACAGCTCACTGCCTGCACTGGAATGCCATGTGGGAGCCAAAGAGCTTTGCTCAAATGCCCTGTGAATTGCCCTGCTGTTTTATTCCCCAAAACGATGGTCTTGCATCCCAAACAGCACACTGACCCCAGCCCCAACTTTGTGGCCTTTTTAGTAGAATAAAGTAGAGAGCAACACATATTTTGAGAGGAAGGGAATAAAGAGAAATTTCAATATTTAATACTTTATCTTTAGATTTTTCAAAATATTCATCAAAAATTTCTTTTTATTGCAACATGCAATGTGAATTGCATACGTTTTAATGCAGGGAAAGTACATTTTCCTAATAGTTTTCTCTTTCTAGTTTCTGGCTTCTTTGAGATGCTGACAGAGCAACAGATGGCAAACCTTGCAGTCCCGTTTTGTGTCAGTGGAATTTAGGGCACATTGCAGTCATTAAACAATCCAGTTGAGGGGATATCCAAAAATGACTGCCTCAACACTGAACTGTGCACTGTTGACTGTAAAATATACAAAGCAATGCCTCAGCACTCAGCCCCTTGATTCAAATCTGCTCATATAAGAGTAGGTGGGATTTGAAAATAGGGAAAGAGATCTCATTATAGGAGGGACTACTGCTATAATTATAATAACTGCAAGAATTTCTGGGAGCCATGAAATTCCACTTCAAAACCAGGCAGCTGAAACAATAGGAGTTTGCCAAAACCAGGCATGTGTAAGCATTCCCCAAAAGCACAAAGCAGGCATGGGTCGCCTGAGGAAAACTCATGGCTCTTCTTCTGAAGAGTTTCAGGTGTCCATGAAAAGAGTCAGAAATACCAGAGAATCAAGGCAGCAAAGACACACCAGACACAAACAGATGCAGCATGTCATCCGGTAAAAAAGCTGATAGAGAGCTTTAGGATTAAGAGCTAGCTGTGATTGATTTGTGAATGTCAATGTATTTCTACAGTCAGGTTTTTTTAGATGATGCTGATTGCGAAATAACTCCAGGCTGTTCTATAACACCCAAGAAATGCCAAGAAAAATTACACAACCCAGTACTAAGTCAGTAACGGAGACTCAGAAATTCTGATAATTTCCTGTTCCCATGGAAGAGACCAAGAGGGAGGATAGAAAGGAAAAAATTGTGCCCTGGTAAGATGGTGACTAGCTGCCAGATCACCCCAGTAGGGCCTTTGTTGAAGCTGATTTCCATGGCTAAAGGGGACAGCTTTAATCCAAAGAGCCATCTCATGTTTTGAGAAAAATGGGGCCAGACGTGCAGGTAACCTACTATTTTGCCTAGATCCTTACTGATCTCAGGCTGTTGAAATAAAAACCTGCTTTAGAAATGTTTGTGTCGCAAAAGCTATAGATCATAAACAAGTGTGTACATGAAAGTGGACACACAGGAATGACCAGGGAGAATGCTGGAAAGGTCCAAGAAAAAATCCATATTGGTGTCTGCTGGGACAAAGAAAGGTAGCATGACAAAGGGTGGGTCCGCAGTTTAGGCCACAAACACAGCAGCCCGGGTGAGCTTCCATCACTGGTTGAACAGACCAGGAACTTTTTTGGGTAAAGAAATATTCCCCTATTTGATCTGTCCCATGCTCAGTTTGTAGGTTCTGCATCAGAGAAGCTGTCTAGATCCCACATCATCTTCTCCTCCCAAGAGGAACATCTTACGGGACTCTTATTATTGGTGAGGCACCTGGGTCAAAAAACAATGCCAAATTTTATAATACTGAGGTTCTGGGAATGCTTTTCAAGTGTTGTGTGCCTATCCTGTATGCCAGACTGTCATACTAATTGCCCCTCCCTTGCCATCTGCATGTGTGTTCTTAGGCTTCAAATTCCCTTTACCTGCTAACATAAATAAATGCATTAAATAATTGAACAATTCCCATTGTAAAGCTTTATTCAAGCATTTTCTGTTTGATTTTAGACAAAATCAGACTGAAATGTAGCATAAAGGTGTTAGCCCAAATGCCATGTTTTATACTCTTATACAGAGCCCATTAAGAAGTGTTTGTGATGACAAAGTTGCATGTTCATCTCTCAAACCTTTTAGTAGGATTCAGTTATTTTCCAAACGAATTCTCCAGGACGGTTCTATTTAGGTTAATTTCCAATGTGCCCAACAGTGCTGTATCTAGGCACCATTAACAAAATAAATCCAGGAGAGTTAATTTGTTTTTCTTAGGTAAATAGTTATAAGGAGAATGTGCTTCTCTGACAAATGTTTGGAAATTTCTGTTCTCCTGATGTTAACAGATTGCAGAAAAAAAAAACCACTAGGCCATTTTTATTGTAGAAATCAACTTAATTCACTAGGAGACAGATTATAGCTTTGGAAAAAAAACACTGATTGGGCCAGGGAGGCTAACATAAGGAAAGAGGCTTTCAGCTTTGCTTAGAAGGAGGGGGATTAACAGTGAATTATGACCTGGTTTTCAGAGCAGTTGATCGACACCTACAAGATTCACTGGCCACTTCTTCTGAAAACAGCCCTGCACAGGGAGGCGGAGGGAAGAAGAAAGGGGTTACTAAGTAAATGTCAGTTGTGGAAAATGTCAAAATGAGCGAATGCTTAAAAACGTTGCCACAAATGATTTGATCAAACCCACATAGTGCGGGAGCGAGCAAAGGATTAAAACTAAAACTCATGGCCGCACCTCCACAGTGCGGAGCCAGTGGTCTCAGCCTGACCCTTTTGGAAGAAACTTAGCTTAGCACAAGGATTTGGCTATTAAAACACCCCTGGTTCCTGAAGCGGGAAGGAGGTGAGTCCAGTCCTTAATTCACTTTGTGTGAGGTGCTTTGTAGGATATCAATCACTGTGAAATTCCAGGTGGGGAAAAGGATTTTTCATGCTAAGGGGTGTAAGTCTATCTTGACGCCTGGGTGACATGTTCTGGAAATTTACCAAGCAGCATATTCCTGCCCTAGGTGAGAAGAGAAATTTCAGCAAGTAATCCATAATATGTGCCATGAACAGTGAGAGAAAGAAACATTTTGTAAGCAGTTAACTGTATGGGATGATGTTACAATGTTATGCCTAAAGGCAAGGGTACATTGCACTTCTTCCAGCTCACTAACAAGCATGTAGGTGCTTTCACTATGCAGCAGTACTCCAGGGAGGAAACAGGGATGAAAACAATTAAGAAAAATATCAGCAGAGAAATAAGGCAGTTTGGCAAAATACATCCTTCAGTATTTTTCATGGACTTCTACAAAATATTAGAATAGGTTAAATTCTGTGAAAATTCATCTAGGGCCAGATTTCTGTGCAGTAGCAGGACTGGGACAAGGAGTGAAATTTTCATCCTTAGACTCTATACATGTGTTTTGTTCACCAGATATGTAATTTAACCCACAAATTTGTTTCCAAATTTATGAGAAGCATTCCCTTCCTACTGTCTAAGATGAAGGAATAAAACTTTCAGTCTATTACCTGTTTTATGTTAGAACCTTTTAATGTTAGAAATTCTCTTCTAATTTAAAATTACATTTCGTTTCCACTATTTATTTTAGATCCTAGAAGTCTTTGGAAAATTGCAACTACAATGGATAATGTAAAGTACAGCGTGCTTCCATGATGTGGGGTTTTGGTCAATAAACACTACAGTTGGGTTTTTTCCCCCTTGGAAGATGGAGTGCTTCTAAAATCCACTTGAAAAGTTCTCAGTTGAGAGCAATATTGAATTCGAAAAAACATTAGCATACATGGCACTTGTTAGCAGACAATTATGTAAAAATTTCTAAGAAGAGCTCCTAGAGAGGGATAATGGGCTGCTCTGCACGGCTGTCTCCCCAGTGCCGGTGGCAGCTCCGTTATGTTGGGAAGGCACTTGTCTGGTCCACAACACTCAACGGTACTGAATGTAGATCTAAACTAAATAGAGGTGTTTGTCACCCAGCGTTTCATTACGTTTGTCTCTTGAAGTTAAGAAGAGTCCATCTGAGATTTTTGTATGGTGCTCATTACCATGGAATTACCAACCACAGCCTCCAATAGCAACCTGTTTATGAAAAGATTGTGGTTGCTTTGACTTCAACATAAAGCCTGCTCTGGATTTTAGGCCCAAATCCTGCTCCTACTGAATTGAAAAAAAAATGAGAAGACTTTTTAGACAGAAACTGGCCTGCTTCTACATTTTACAGCTCTTGGGTTATAGCAGCACTGAATACAATTAATTTTATCAAAGAATTTCATTTAACATTGAAATACGGAATTAATGTGGAAGATGGTCCAAACTGAAGATGTCTAAACAAAAAATAGATAAGCATTAGGAGTACATTACATAAGAACATAAGAATCGTTTCACCGGATGAAACTGAAGGTCTGTCTCATCTGCTGCATGCCATCAAAATGTCCTCTGTCATGCTGAGTACTATCTTATCACTTTGCCAGCCGGTGATAGCAGGAAGAAATGCCAGGGTTTGGCCCCATGCTCGGCAGAGGGGCACGCTGCTTGACGACAGCTGTAAAAAATAAAACATGTACTATAGCACGCTTGTGATTACTTAGAAGGAACAATGTTTAGTAGTAACTGATTAATGAGAATCAGAGCTAGGATGAACTTCTTGAGTTTCAGTGAAACTAGACCAGCCAGCTTTACTCTGCTACATGCTTACACAATAGTGCTCTGTCTCAGTTTACAATATTAAAAAAAGAAATTAAAACCACAAACAGGTCAAAAGCGCTCTCTTCTTCTGAAACATATTTTTATTAAAAGTTAAGGTCCCTTCATATTGTTTTTCATATTCTATCTCCTCCTCTATCACCCACTATGCACAGTTCTCAAATCCATCCAAACTACTTGCCGTGTTTCTTTAAACATCTCTGTCCCTACACTGGAGAAACAGACTTTTAGAAGGCCACGAGCCCAACTGCTCTTTCCATTATATAGGAGGGAACCTCCACAATTATTCTGTTGGTGTAATAAGTCTCTCCAACATGAAGACTATGATGAATTTTGCAAATGTTTGTTCAGCATGGAAATAATTCATCTGACTGGACAAGCTTAATGATGTGAAGAGCTTAAGGCCACTCACCTTTCAGATAATGAGACCATTTCTGAAGACAATGTACAAGCTGGACATTGCTGCTGTCGCTGTAAGGGCAAGCAAGCAGAGGAACCGCCCCACTGCACTTGCTCATGTCAGATCACAGAGCTGATTTGTACCTGCCTAAAGTCGTAAACATTATTGTTTACATGTTACCAACATGGTGCTTTACAGGTAGGCATGAAGACCAGCTGTGACGGCATTTTCAGTTCCTACAATGCCTACATTTGTGGGCAGCTACTCTCACCTCCAGGAAACAGCTGCCAGTTTTGTTAGTGCTGTCACCTGAGAGGACACCAGCAGTTGGGTTTCCACCCTGCACTGACATGACCCATTTAGGGTATACACTGACAGGAGAGTGAAGGGAAAGTTGCATTACCCCAGGTTTTGTTTATCTAACTACTAGCTCAGCAAGCAAAAAATGTCCATTTCTATGAGTCCATAGAGGAAAAAATACCATTTGTTAAAAATCACATAGTAGCAGTGACCCTTTTGCTTTGTCCTTCAGTACAAAACATTTTCCAAACATACATCTCTCTTCAGAGATTTGCAGAGTAGAGGAGAAAAGGAATGCAACCCAGCAGCTCTCATCATTATATAAGAAATTATTTATTCATAGTTAAAGTAAGTGATACATTTCGCTGTACAGTGAAAGCTAATCATAGCTAATTTCAGATTTTTTATAGCTTTTCAACGTGAGCATGATAAAATGCCATATGGCGCTCTTGTAACTGGGCAAAGTCTCCAAAATCAGCATGATTCCCTTTCTAACCCACTTGGTGAGGCATGGCCGTGCAAGGCCATATCCCTGCTTGCTATGGCCCTGCGAAGCGCATCGCCCTGCCGGGGACGACACGAGCTGCCGGCGCAGCACCCGATCCCCGAGCCGGCTGCCGGCACGCCGCCCGCCAGCTTGGGAGCAGGCAGAGGAACCGCGGGCGGTTTTTCCAGCCACTGTATCTGAAGAGCAAATGTCAGAAAGTGGAACTTGACCCAATTTATGAAACGATCTTCTTTGTCTCTTGCTGCCCTCTGCTGTCACAAGCCGAGGCGGCTCGGGGAGGGCTGTGAGCAGCGGAGCTGCGGGGCTGGGGGAGCCACATGCGGCCAGGAGCCACAGCAAGGCTGGTCACTCCGAGACATAAAAATCTGCTCCTGGGGAAAAACAACGACAGCTGAAGTCCAGCCACGCAGACCGGAGAAGCCAGCCATAGGGGTTGAAAACCCGATCGCTCTGAAACAACTCTGAAGTTTCTCCTGTGTGAGAATTTACACATGCTTTGTTGGTGTGGGACATCAGACGCTGGATGTGATGTGCAAGTAACACAATGTATCATCTTGATCCAGTGCGGTGATCTGGGAAGGAAGAGCACGTGGGAGCGAAGGGACCTGTAGGCTCTTGGCTGTACATGTAAAATCCTACATCATAATTGTAATGGTTTCAAAGGTTTTTAGCACAGCAAATATAACTGAATCCAAGAAATATAAGTGAATCCAACAAGTTCAAGTCATATTACTTTCACCTTCAGCAACTGTAATCTAAGGAGTGCGGTGATCTGGGAAGGAAGAGCACGTGGGAGCGAAGGGACCTGTAGGCTCTTGGCTGTACATGTAAAATCCTACATCATAATTGTAATGGTTTCAAAGGTTTTTAGCACAGCAAATATAACTGAATCCAAGAAATATAAGTGAATCCAACAAGTTCAAGTCATATTACTTTCACCTTCAGCAACTGTAATCTAAGGCAATCTGATAATTGTATTAACTCAACGTGCTGAATTTCTTGGGTCAGCCACCTCTTTCTAAAAATGCACTCTTTCTACAGCAACAAACCTCTACCCAGAGCAGAGCTGAGGCTTCATGGGTATTTCTCAAACGCTTTCCAAATGCATGAGTGGACTCATAGACTATCTGTTGAACCCCTATGGACTCAATGTGAGCTCTCTTGCTGCTCTGGCCAGCCCATGATGCTGCCCGGAGTGATGTCACCAACATGCTCAGCAGCACCCAGCAGACACTGAGATGCAGAGGAGGCCACCTCGGGGCAACCACAACCAGAGCCCACTGTTGGTTTATCCCTCACTTTATATATATATATAAATATAAAAGTTTGGGTTGGAAGGGACCTCTAAAGGTCACCTAGTCCAAGCCCCCTGCCATGGGCAGGGACATCTTCAACTAGATCAGGTTGCTCAGAGCCCCGTCCAACCTGACCTTGAATGTTTCCAGGGGTGGGGCATCTACCACCTCTCTGGGCAACCTGTTCCAGTGTTTCACCA
>NW_008795127.1:8664561-8673740 GCF_000699145.1 Aptenodytes forsteri
TCAGGTTGCTCAGAGCCCCGTCCAACCTGACCTGGAATGTTTCCAGGGATGGGGCATCCACCACCTCTCTGGGCAACCTGTGCCAGTGTGTCACCACCCTCAGCATAAAACATTTCTTCCTTCTATCTAGTCTAAATCTACCCCCCTTTAGTTTAAAGCCATTCCCCCTTGTCCTGTCACAACAGGCCCTGCTCAAAAGTTTGCCGCCATCTTTTTTTATAAGCCCCCTTGAAGTACTGATACGCTGCAATAAGGTCTCCCCGAAGCCTTCTCTTCTCTAGGCTGAACAACCCCAACTCTCTCAGCCTTTCTTCAGAGGAGAGGTGTTCCATCCCCCTGATCATTTTCATTTTTGCTTCAGGTGCCACTTGTTCTTCATGCTCCTTTAACAACGACTTGCATGAAGAGCTGGGGTACTCCACAACAAGGTTTGGGTTTCTTTAAATGTCCATTTTGATGCATGCTCTGTTACCTGTATTACAAAGCACTGTTGAGCCAGCCTGTCCTGCAGAAGATACAAGTAGCACTGAAAGTCTTGGTGCAAATGCAGCTCTAATGCACCCATGTTTTCATCTGCAACTTGGTTGCATCAAGGTTTTTCTAGATTAAAAAAAAATGTTAAAGCTGGTTTGTAACTAGAGCTACAGCATGCCCAGGAGGCGTTGAAGACTCTCCCTGACAGACTTCCCACTGTTGTTCCTCTATCACATATCCTACCTCTAGTCAGTATTTCTTACTGTGGAAATGGCATTGGGAAATAAGTGAATCTTACAGCAGCACCCACAGATCACCAAATACCTAAAACACTCTCAAGCACAGATGATGAATCTCCAATTCTTATGCAATACTCTAGGAAGCTGTCTTTTTTTTTCCCAGAACTTGGAGTAGGCACTGCAAATTGTGTAAAGCAGTTTAAGGCAAGGAAATTTTTTTTTTACAACAGCGAAGAGTAAAAAAGATCCCTTGGCAGTTTGTTCTCAGACATCCCTCAGAAATGGTGGGAATTTTACAAGGAGGAAAGAATATCTGCAAGAAGGCCATTCCTGCCCTGGAGTGTTAGCTGGATGCCAATGAAATACACTTGCAGTCCTGGACCTTGGTTTCAAAAGCACTACAGGAAATCTGGTCTGGCCCTTGAGGCACTGGAGCCCTCCTGTCAAAATCCCAGTCATATTTTTTCCTGCAGATGCCAAGTGCATCCATGACAATGGGAGAGAGATTGGGTGATGAGGAAGATGATTTGTCACTCGGGCTGTGAGCTCACAGAGGAAAACTTAAAAACGGAAGGTGCTTGTACTGTGATGAAATGCCTGAGGAAGGAAGACTGGGGAAGCAAAGAGAGGAACGTGGGATAGTCAAGAGCTAGGATTCGAGAAGACTGATGAAGAAGCTTCAGGGAACAGCAAGAAGACTGTGCTCTGAGGGCACACTTGCCTCCAGACACTGGAAAGCTACCTCAGTTTCCCCAATCCCTCTATTTCTCTGAAGTAAGCAACCACCCATGACACCATCTGGCAAGAGAAGTGTTCCAGCCCCCGCATTGTTTTTCGCCTGTAATGTAAAAACAGAATCACCCGCAGGGATTTTCTGAAGAAAAACTTGGAAATGTTCATGAAGCCCTCAAATACAACAACAAAGAGCACCAACTAAGAAACTAAACGTTCAGTTTTCACCCAGGACTTTGACTAGCATGCAGTGAAGGAGGCATGTAACATACATTCAGCCACCTGAATAAAAGGGAATATTGAGCCATGGCTCATTGATTCGTTTGCCAGCACTGAATGAGGCAAGGTTGCCAGGGGAAAGGAAAAATTATGACTCGTATCATAATGTATATAATACCTAAGAGGACTGAATTGCTATTACATATTTAATCTGGCATTTCCTAGCTTTTGAAGGTAGAATTTTGCAGCCTGAATTATAATCCTTTCCTGTATCTCATTTAGTAAGCAATAAATATACAGGAGGCGATTTGAATTGGAGCTCTTGGGATTTCAGGTCTGAAAGGAAGGGAGGTGGATGAGATTTCCTCTAAAGCTTTGATATTCCAAAGTCAAATGAGTGATATAAAACCAGCAAATGTAAATGTAGAGGCAGACAGGCCCGTCCTTGGAGCTTAGGCTTTTTATTAAGCCTGCATAATGGTTAGCACAATGTAGCCCTGGCCTTTAAGCACTGCTACAATACAAACAAATAATAAACATTTGAAGAATAAATACTACCTTGACATGTTACTTACTGTTAGAGTTTATTTTATGTGTGGTCTCATTCTTCGGTCTGGGTTTCCTATTTCTTCTGGAGCTTGCTGTTTTGTTTGTTTGTCCCAGGCAAGAGGGACCCTATACAAAAATATGCAAAGGCTGAGCATTTGCAAAAGAATATTGCAAACAGAGCACTAGTCCTGGGCAGAGTCATTCACATTCACACATGAATCATTCGGATCACTATCTGGCTGGGTATTCCCTGTGAATGAGGGTAAGTTGCTCTGCAGAATTTACTCTTGGCCAGCTCTTCTTGGCATGTGTACCTCTACAAAATAAGAATGAGGTTAGCCAAGGTATCTATGTATGGCACTACTAGAAGGGTAATAAAACAGAATATGGATGAGTTAGTGGGTCATTTATTTTAACATGTAAATTTTTTAATGCACATGGAAGGTCACTTCAGTTTGAATTTCTAATACTATGTTATCTTGAGCTGTTTTATGACCACCATACTCATTCTGTTGCTTAAGGGTTTTTGGCCCAGAAATCATTTTGGTTTTAGTGTTGCTATTTATACATATAAACCTGCAAAGCATAATTCATGCTGAAACCAATAAGACCATGCTTATGGATTCAAGTCTCGTGTATTTCATATCATGTTGCTAAATTAAAAGATAAGAAAAGATTTTGGGGTGGAAAGTAATGAGGAGGGAGGATGAGTTCCTCTTTTTTTTCACGTTATGAAACAGATAAGAATCTCACCATTTAAGAAGTAAAGCAAATCATCGAGGCAACACATGAAGCTGTCTTGCAGCATGCTGAGTTGCTGAAATACAAATACTAAAGGCTTAACTGATCCCATTGTTTGCTTGTTTTTATTGAAATGACAGAAAATGGAAAAGCTGATGCATAAATACATAATCGTATTATGTAGACTGTACTGATGAAAACCTTGTCCTAGTAGGAAAATGGGAGATTTTCTTCTATAAGGAACAGAAAGGGATCTTTCCTTTTTTCACCCCAGAACGGAGGTGGATCAGTTTATTTTAAGGTGGGGAACAGATGAATGTACTTTTACTTTTCTTGCCCCAGTATTGTTTTGTGCATGGGATTTATGCTTCTTTCACCATGCCTGGGTAAACTGGCAGCAAAGCTCTAGTTGCCTGTTGCAAAAGGTGATGATCACTAGGAGCATCGCCGTCCCCACATGCAACGCCCGAGCATGATATTGGACAGCAAGAAAGGAGCAAGACTCTTGGCCAGTGAACTCCAGTTTGGGTGGTGAACACAAGCCAAGGTTGTAAGACTATTTTTTCATGGTGCTGTATCATGCTTCAGACGTGTCTCCCCAGGATGGCTCTGGCAGCCAGCACACGCCTGGGAATCGCAACTGGGTTGGCACAGCTCTGCCTGCAAACGTGCCAAGCTCATGGTTGTGGGGGCTCCAGGCTGGGTACAAACACAGAGGACGTGAGGGAGGTACAACATTACCTGGGTATTTCACTTCAAGTGCTATTGCATACTGAAAAAATACTTCCTTTAGGCAGTATTTCATTCAACATAGGCTGCAAGGGTTCTGTTTACAGGCAGATTTCCATTATTGCTTTCTGGTTTCACATATTATTTAAAAGCCTCCCAAATTCTCCTTTGGGGAATGATCCTTTCCATGTTTGGTCCCAGTCCAGGGATGAACTGTGCACAGTATGTGGAAATTGTTGGAAATTTCCCTTCAGCTATTTTTGAGGTATAGCAGCGTGAAACAGAGCCCCCCCACTCCTCCCATCCACATATACACTTTTTTCAGTTTAAGGAATTTTATTTTAATTCCATTCCCCTCTCCTCAATTGCTGAGTGTCTGGCATTGAAAAAAAAACACCAAAACAACAGTTTCTCACCAAGTGCCCCAAGGATTTCTCACAGCAAAGCCAGGCTAACATAACAGGGAGTGTGATGGAACAATCTTTGTATCAGTTGTTTTTAATAAAAACTGAAGATTTACACATGATGGCAAAAAAAGAGAGTGAACAAAACACAGTTCTTTAAGTTTCTACTATAAAGCCTACGTGAATCTTTTTCTGTTTAAGAAACAGCTTTTTTTAATTGTACTCTGCCAGCTCAGTTTGAGTTTTGCTGTGTGTCGTGGTTTGACCCCAGCCAGCAACTAAGCACCACGCAGCCGCTCGCTCACTCCCCTCCAGTGGGATGGGGGAGGGAATTGGAAGGGTAAAAGTGAGAAAACTCGTGGGTTGAGACAAAGACAGTTTAATAGGTAAAGCAAAAGCCACACAACGCAAGCAAAGCAAAACAAGGAATTCATTCACTCCTTCCCATCGGCAGGCAGGTGTTCAGCCATCGCCAGGAAAGCAGGGCTCCACCACACGTAACGGTTACTTGGGAAGACAAACACTATCACTCCGAATGTCCCCCCCCTTCCTTCTTCTTCCCCCAGCTTTATATGCTGAGCAGACGTCATATGGTATGGAATATCCCTTGGTCAGTTTGGGCCAGCTGTCCTGGCTGTGTCCCCTCCCAGCTTCTTGTGCACCCCCAGCCTGCTCGCTGGTGGGGTGGGGTGAGAAGCAGAAGAGGCCTTGACTCTGTGCAAGCACTGCTCAGCAATAACGAAAACATCCCTGTGTTATCAACACTGTTTCCAGCACAAATCCAAAACATAGCCCCATACTAGCTACTATGAAGAAAATTAACTCTACCCCAGCCAAAACCAGCACATTGTGATTGCTAAAAAGGAAATATTCCAGAAATGTTTTTTCCTTAACTAGAATTTAAGTGAGAAAGAAATGAAGTGTGTACCTTTTTTCCCCACCTTCTTTTTGTTTCTTTGTTTACCAATAATGTTAATCTTTAATCTTCAACAGCTTTAGAGTGATGGGGACAAGGTAGTTTGATGGCACCTTAAAATAAGGCACACCTGTGAAAGCAGATCACTGGCCCCAAATCAGCTCCTCAATCTCACATACATAAGCGTAAAACTGGAATTTCTCTAGATTCACACCAGTGTTTCAGAGATCAGCATCTGGCCTAAAAGATTTAAGCCGTTACATTTTTGGAGCTTGATGTTGATGCTGGCTGCAGTTTGGTTTCATTTAACGTAAAAAGATACTGTTTCAACAGCTGGAGAATCAACTCCAGACAAAGCATACACGATGTTATAATTGCCCTCCATTATATAGTGGAAATCAGTTGTAATGCTGTTCTGGAGGTTAAAATGCACTTTTCATGGAGTTTTGGCTCCGAGACCCAGCCTTTCACTTTCTCTATTTCAAAATCAAGCAGAGCCAACAAAAGTGCCAACAACCTTCAATGTCGCCCACATGGGCAATTAAGGGGAAAGCTGATCCTAAGGCCACCACGGAGGAATCCAGGATGGAGAAAGCCAGATGAGACTCACGGACGGCTGGAAAAGACTTGCCCTTTGGGTGTTATTGGGAAATGCAGGCCCCCAAGTATTGACTGTCTAATTCCACCACAGGGATCTGATAGGATGAAGCCATTTTATCAGTTGAAAAATTAATTGCTGCCTAATAAGCAAGAGCAGGGTCAATAGCCATTCGTATTCATTTCCTTTCTGTAGCGTTCATGCCCATTAGTTAGCTTCTAAATCTTCCTCCCCTTTCAGATTTGTTTATAGCAGCAGACAGCCAGTAAAATGCTAGAGCAGGCATACTAGAAACATGCCTGCCAAAAGCACTCTCGTGCTAATAACATACACATTTTCAGTCATGTATTTGTTTTGCCAGGTCCTTAACTCTTGATTTTTGTCCAAAAAGACAGTGGAAATGTTGAAGATGTGTCAGGTCTCACCCTATGGTGAAAGACCTGGATTCTGTAACGTGGTTTATCAAAGCTGAAACCTCACGGAGGGTACTGTTTCTTTTCATGTATTCATTTGTTTTCAATGTCATTGTTTAAAATAAAAGAGAAAAAAACCTTACTTTGCACTAGATATGTCAGATCATGTTGTGTTTCTGTGCCTGGATACTCCTCCTCTTTTCCACAAACAGATCTCTGAAAGGTAATTTTGTGGAGTTTTCTAAATGGCCATGGACAGCTGGAAAAAATAGCAATAACCCTAAACCACCTCCCTTAATCTTCAGCCACAGATACCATTGCTACCTATCTATCAAATCCACATGTGCCCGTAATCTTTCTGTTTGTATCTCGGAACCAAATAAGAATCTATTTTCTGCACATAATTCAGATATGGTCTGAAACTGATGGTAGAAAAGGGCTACAAGAGGTGCTGATGTAGTTCAAATCCTGCCATTAAGACTGTTCTGTGCCTTCAGATGGACAGGGAAGAGCTTGTTTGCCATCCTCTGGGCTGCCTGTTCCTGCCAGCAAGGTGTGTGCCTGCCTGGTGGGACATCTCACACCACAGCTTGAGAAGCACTGCTGAGTAGCACCCCAACTAATAAAAGCCAATAGCATTGCCCAAGTCAGTCGTGGGGCTACTGGGAGGGTGGGAGATGAGGAGGCAAAGCCAGAGCAGAAGTGAAGGACCGTGTTGGCAAGGAAGCAATGCAAGGAGGACAAGAGGCAGCAGCTGGAGCTGGCAGGAGAGAACATAGGCGGTGGGAAACAAGAAGAAGGACAAGAGAAGGCAGCAGCAGGGAAGTTGGGCTGCAAAAGCTGTCAGCAACTACCTTATCAGTTTGATTTTCTGCATAGTTCAGGCCGACATCTTTGCCAGTCATTCCTGCACCTGGCCCTACCCGCTGCTGCTAATGTGCAATGGTTGGAAAGACATTCATTCTTGACTTCTAAACACCCAGTATTAAGGATTCATCATATGAATGTTGCTATTAAAAATATGCACCATATTTCCAGCATAATTTTGTCTGGGTTTGGATTCCAGAGCTGAATTCTCCTTCTGCTATTATAAATCTTGAGTCATCTATTCTCAGAAAAAATAATTTCCTTACATAAGTATTTTGAGACCAAGATAGAGATCTGTTAACTTTTTCTTCAATCTCTCACTATAAGGAAAATTTTCCAGATTGAATCATTCCTGCAGCTTTCTTCCAAAAAACTTCCAATTTGACGATGTTCTTTTTGAAAAGCGTGGACTCCAGAAGAACTCAAATTTGCTAAATGAGAAAAATAATAAAACCAATTGTGCCCTAAAATATCCTGAGTTTAGTCTAAAAGCCTAATACCCAGCACACCCCTAAGCACCGAGCTTGTAGAAGGGTACTGGAGTACAAACTTACCTCTGACTGTCACTCTATTTGTATACGAGGAATCAGCTCTTGGTGGGATTAAAGCTCTTATTTGAAAGAGATGTTTTGAAACCTTCATCATCTCTATGTTTTGTTTTGCTCTTTCCAATCAAAGATGAGATTCTTATATAAGCAAATGAATGCCAGGATTGCTTTGGTCTCAAATAAGAAACCTAAGCCTGCTGAAACTTTCAAACTTAAATGGCAAGAAAGAATCAGCTAAACCTACTTGGATGAAAGTCTTGGATGCTAGGCTAGTCCAAAGAAAAATCTGATTATTAACAGGCTAACTTTTCTATTTTGAGGAAGTGAAGAAGTCTTAATTTTGGTGAGCCATATGCTCTTTGTACATGGAATACAGACTTTCTTTTCAGATTACTAATTTGTCTTAGTGCTGCAACAGAATGCTTTTTGTATATCTTGTCTTTGAAAGGAGCTCACATTTTGATAACTTTTTACTATAGAAAACTTTTAAAACTTGAGGATGTTTCAACAAAAGACTGCAGTGAGCTTTAGACAAGACTTCCCTTCATTCTTTACTTGTCTTCACTCATGACCGTTGCTAGAGTGAGCGGCCCGTTTCATATCCGTATTTTAAAAGTTAACAAAACAATGCCATTTGCAGGTTACTCCCTGCTTACCACAGCGAGGAACTTCGCAAAAATTGCCTATACATAACAGTCGCATTACTTCATTCACAACTGGAATCAATACAGATAGTGCAGTGACTAAAATGTTATTCAAATAAACAAGGAAAAGAGTAATCAACTATTGAATATGTGTCTAACGTTGGCAAATAGACTTGTCAGTTGGGCTGGAAATTGGCTGAATTGCCAGGCTTAAGGGGGGGGTAGTGGCATGGTGGCTGGTTGGCAACTGGGAATAAGCAGAGTCCCCCGAGGTCAACACTGGGGCTGATATTGTTCAGTGGCTTCTTCAACAGCCTTGATGATGAGACTGAATCCACCCACAGCAAATTGCCAGACAATACTAAATTTAGCATTATGAACAACAGAGTTTCAATCCAGAAGGACATTGAGAAACTTGGGTATTAGGAAACCCTACCAAGTTCAACAAAAGGTTCTGCACCTGGGTCAGGATAGTCCTTCACATCCAACACAGGCTGTGAACCAAGTGGCTGTAGAGCAGCCCTGCTGAAAATAACTGGATCACCATGGTGGACACCATGTTGAATATGCACCAACAGCGTAAAGAAAACCTCATACTGAGCTACATGAGGAAAACTATGGCAAACAGATGGAGGTAAATTGTTATTCCTCTCCCTACTCAGCACTGGTCAGGCTGCACTTGGTATACTGTGTCCAGTCTAGGGACTCCCAGTTCAAAAGGGATACTGCAAAACTGCGGAGAAACCACCAGAAGGCTGACCAAGATGGTCAGGGGCCAAGACTGCAGGTTATACAAGGACAGGTCAGGGAAACTGGCTTGTTTAGCCTGGGAGACTAAAAGGGAATCTAACAGTAGCACACTGCTACTTGAAGGGGAGTTACAAAGATGAGAGTCAAATTCTTCTTCATAGTGGCAGATGATGTAAGACGAGGGACATACTGCACCTTGGGAGGTTCAGGCTGGATCTTAGAGGTTTTTTTAGAATCATAGAATCATTTAGGTTGGAAACGACCTTTAAGATCATCGAGTCCAACCGTAAACCTAACACTGCCAAGTCCACCACTAAACCATGTCCCTAAGCACCACATCTACACGTCTTTTAAAT
>NW_008795127.1:8674116-8675186 GCF_000699145.1 Aptenodytes forsteri
TCACCAGCTTCGTTGCCCTTCTCTGGACACGCTCCAGCACCTCAATGTCTTTCTTGTAGTGAGGGGCACAAAACTGAACACAGTATTTAAGGTGCGGCCTCACTACTGCTGAGTACAGGGGGACCATCACTTCCCTACTCCTGCTGGCCGCACTATTTCTGATACAAGCCAGGATGCTATTGGACTTCTTGGCCACCTGGGCACGCTGCTGGCTCATATTCAGCTGGCTGTCGACCAACACCCCCAGGTCCTTTTCCACCAGGCAGCTTTCCAGCCACTCTTCCTCAAGCCTGCAGCATTGCATGGGGTTGTTGCATGAGGCTCAGCCATCCAGACAGTTTTTTACCCAGCGAACAGTATGCCCATCCAAGCCATGAGCAGCCAGTTTCTCCAGGAGAATGCTGTGGGAAATGGTGTCAAAGGCTTCACTAAAGTGTAAAGTCCACAGCCTTTCCCTCATCCACTAAGCAGGTCACCTTGTCAAAGAAGAAGATCAGGTTAGTCAAGCAGGACTTGCCCTTCATAAATCCATGCTGACTGGGCCTGATCACCTGGTTGTCCTGTACGTGCCATGTGATGGCACTCAAGATGATCTGCTCCATAACCTTCCCTGGCACCGAGGTCAGACAGATGGTGTGGTGGTGTGCTTCCCGCCCAGCCCTTCGTAAGCAGTGACCACCAGTGAGGGTAGTTGTGGCTGCATCCTGCTTATGCTGGACTTTGGGAATGGATGGCAACACAGTAGCCAAGGGCTGTCTGGAGCAGTGACTCAAACTACTTGCTGATATGCAAATATGACTGTAAGTCAATCATCTTACTCTATAAATAGTGGACAGCCCAGGGCCCATTGAGCTGTCCTACACGGCAGCGGGCTGCACGGCAGGACCTCCCCTTGAGTAGGGACGCCTCTCAAGGTTACTCCTCAAGGATGAGAGATTCCTTGCCGCAACAAATCCTCAGTAAGTGACTAATAGCATGCTAAACTTTGAAATCTTAGCTAAGTGATATAAAGGATTGGTTACGCATATATAATCCTTTAGACATAAACCGTTGACCAAGTCTGGGACTAG
>NW_008795127.1:8676697-8677780 GCF_000699145.1 Aptenodytes forsteri
AATGGCTTCCAGCTCCTCCTGTTTGTTGCCCATGCTGCGTGCATTGGTGTAGATGCACTTCAGTTGGGCTGTTGATCTCGCCACCTTTTTTTGGGCGGGAGAAGCCTTACTTCCTATATGACTGTTCTCAGGCACTTCCGTGGTTTCTAACACATCAATAACCCTCGCATCTTTGCTGTCACATGACCCTCCATCCCCTACCTCCATTGAGATGGCGGACTGAAGGACCTCGCTAGCACACCATCCCTCAAACATTGGTGTACCGCCGCCAGGCTTATCTCTAGTAAGCCTTGGTTTTATCCCTTTCCTCCCTTCAAATCTAGTGTAAAGCTCTTTCAATGAGCCCTGCTAACTCCTGTGCAAAGATCCTTTTCCCCCTTTGAGACAGGTGTACCCCATCTGTCGCCAACAGGCCTGTTGTCATGTAAACTGCCCTATGATCAAAAAACCCAAAATTCTGCCAAAGACACCAGGCTCAGAGCCAGGTATTGGTCTGCTGGCTCTTCCTGTTTCTTCCCTCATCATTCCCTGCAACTGGAAGGATAGAGGAGAACACTACTTGTGCTCCTGATCCCTTAACCAGTCCTCCCAAGGCCCTGAAGATTCTCTTGATTGTCCTCGGACTTCTTGTTGATACTTCATCGCTGCCTACCTGAAAAATCAATAACGGATAGTAATCTGAGGGCCATACCAGGGTAGGAAGCTTTCTCTTCACTTCTTTAACCCGGGCCCCACGGAGGCAGCAGACTTCCCTAAGCAAGCTCACTACCCTGGACTTCAGGAGAGCAGACTTTGGCCTCTTCAGGGATCTGCTTGGTAGAGTCCCATGGGACAAAGCCCTGGAGGGAAGAGGGGCCCCAGAAAGCTGGGTAGCATTCAAGGGTCACCTCCTTCAAGCTCAGGAGCGATGCATCCCAACAAAGAGGAAGTCAGGCAGAACCACCAGGAGGCCTGCATGGATGAACAAGGAGCTCCTGGACAAACTCAAACACAAAAAGGAAGCCTACAGAGGGTGGAAGCAAGGACAGGTAGCCTGGGAGGAATACAGAGAAATTGTCCAAGCAGCCAGGGATCAGGTTAGGA
>NW_008795127.1:8678548-8688566 GCF_000699145.1 Aptenodytes forsteri
TGCCCCACCCCTGGAAACATTCAAGGTCAGGTTGGACGGGGCTCTGAGCAACCTGATCTAGTTGAAGATGTCCCTGCCCATGGCAGGGGGGTTGGACTAGGTGACCTTTAGAGGTCCCTTCTAACCCAAACTATTCTATGACTCTATAAGTGGGTCTGGTCTGCATATTGGGCCTTCTGTTCCCCTCAGGAGAGGGTCTCCTATGACAATGACCCATCTTTTTTTCTTTATGGAAGCAGTTTTGATGCAGGGCGTAGTCCTACTTAACCTCCACAACACCTCCAAGCTAGATGAACTGTCATCCTTGTCATTGTTTGGTTCCACTTGGAGACCCTCATACCTATTATGCAAGAGCACCTGGGAAGGTGGGGTAGTCACAGAGGAGACACGTCTGCTGCGCTGAGCAGGAACTTAGGAGAAGCTTCACCAGGAGGAGGGCAGTGCAGCACTGGAAAAGGTTGCTCAGGGAGGCTGAGGATTCTCTACCCTTGACAGTTTTCAAGGCTTGGTAGACAAATCCGTGGCTGACCTGCTTCAACTTCAGCAATAGTCCTGCTGCGAGTAGGAGGTTGGACTGGAGACCTCCAGAAGTAGTTCTAACCAGCACTTCCTTGATTCCATAATTCACTGGAGCTCACTTCAGGAGCGACCTATGAGAAGCAGTGCTGATGAGAAGCAATATATTAGACCTAGATATTATTTTCTCAGACAACTCATACTTAGGCAATTAAATACAACTTTGCAATGACTGAAAAAGAAGTATGGTAATGCTTAAATGGATGAAGTACATTTCTTCAAACTGCTGTCAAAACAGCTTTGAGGAAGAACATCAAGTTTATAACCAGACGAAGCACAGAGACTGTAACCAGAAGAAGATGAAAGGACCTTTGTTCTCTGATACAGCCTCAAGTGCTATGCTTTCAATGTCTCTCAATGCTGCTGAGAAACAGCCTGATTTCTCATCAACAGTTTCATTAGTACTTGGGGTAAAATCCCTCTAAATCAGGGTGAACATTGCCCTTATAACCCTCAGTTGTAAGAAACAGTTAAGTTCATTATGGGACCAGATAGCTGAAACTACCGTAGCTTTCCTTCCAACCACCAGCACACATCACTGTCACAAGCACACATCACAAGGGCACCTGCAAGACACATGGGTGGAAGGGTTTTACTGGCCATTGTTTTGTGATCAGTTGGGTGTCTATGAGAGAGAGACAAAAAGATCAAAGGAAGAGACAGATGGTGGCAGGGAAAAAGCCAACAACACAGACATAACAAGGGCCAGGAATGTGCCTCCGAGAAAAGCTAAGAGAAAAGGGAAAAAGAGCTTTTATACTAAGTGTTTAATGGAAAATAGACTTGAGCTGTAAACAGAGGCCATGCCTCTTCTGCAATTCTTGCTGTGTGAAGAAAAAGAAGGCTTTGTACTTTCTTTGCAATTAAATGGGATTGCATCAGAGAAACCTCATTTCAGAAAACAGCGATTCCTCTTCCTAGCTGGAACAATCCTTATGACCTAGAGTTTTTATTTAGATATTTACCCAGCTCACATAAGTTTATACCCAGTCACCTAGGAAAGTGATAGTATTACTCTGTTTACCGCTAAAACAGCGCACCCAGCTCAGCAGCCAGTCAGTTATGTTTCTAACGTGCCTATTGCTGTAACATTGGAAGAGCTACAGTTCAGGAAGGTTTCAGACAAGCTAGTGAAATGGCCAGGTAACGGGGCAGGAATCAACAATGCAGGGCAGAGCGCTGGTGGGTATGTTTTTGAGTGGCTTCTTTCTCATCTTGTGCTTGTCTTGTTTTTGTCAGAGTGAGTCCTGAGGAAACGCTGGCACTGTCAGACCTGGAAAAGGGCTGAGCCCACTTGCTGTAATACTGACAGTCTGACTTTTTGCAATGAAAGTGAAAAAGGCGCTCTCTTCCTATTTGGGAAGTTGATTAAACTGGGGAAATAGTCTATTTCCTCATTTATACACCTTCTACTCTACTAAATGTCCACAGAATACAGCTAGCAAGATGAGAATTTGGAGGAATTTGTAGATGGCAAGGCATAGACGTACATGCCTTTAGTGTACCCACACTGCACAGAAAGGATGGCACTCTAACGAGATAAGCAGGTTATTTCACCTTTTGTTTTCTTCTTGCAGTTCAACACGACTTATGCTTGCCTTATTTCCTGCATGCTGTTCAAAACCTGCTCTGAAGACAGCATCCCTCATTTCCATATGGGGTTTTCTTTGAGCACACAACTCCCTCATAACGGAGAGCTTCACAGCGAACTTTCTGCACAGTATCACTTCGAAGTGTGGGGGCTTGGCAGTATCCCTTCACACTGAAAGCTGGTGGGTCCCAGGAAGATTAAGGCTGAACATAACCATGTTGGACACGATTTTAAATTCCCTAAATCAGATTTTTGGAATACTATTTTGTGTTCGGAGCACAGCTCCCACTGACTTCAGCTGCAGCTGTGAAAGTTCAGCACGCCTACAAGTCCTGCACCAAGAATAAAAGCAATGTAAAATTATTGACAGCTTCTGAAAAGATTGGCTCAAGTGACTCAGTTATCATCACATGGGAGCTGTGTGACAGAAAAAGGGACAGTATCCAATTCTCCAGGGTAGAACATCACTCCCTTGCCATACGCTCTCTTCCCAAATTCTGTCTTGTTCTCTATACTGCTTCCCATTTCTGGCACCAATGAAGTTGGAAGGGGTCTTATAGTGTCTTTAACTGTATAACCATGATCAGTTCCCAGAACTTTCCGTACTGCTTCTAGAATGAGCCTTGTCATGAAAGACAACCTGCATAAACACAAGAAGTACCAAAGTTTTCAGCCTTAATAATATTTTCTTCAGTTGGCATGTATTTTGCTTGTTTTTCAAAAAGAGGAACAAATTCCCTTGTGTGACATTGTGCTGCCATTCACAAGGGCTACCAGGAGGTAAATGGGGCCTTTAGATGCACTGCACAGATCTCTGCTGTTTGGCTAATGGCATGACAGAAAATAATGACCACCACCAGGGAGCTGGGACACACACCTTGGCTGCCTGGCTCACTTCTCCACCAGCCTCTTCTTAATTCTCTCAGCCTTTTTGGGTCCTTATCCTCATCTTTTCCTTCAGCCAGTCCCATTTCTCCTCATATAGATATAGTACCCTTGGCAGATCTACAGCTACTCAGACGGTCATAGTTTCTCCCCTCAAGTTCCAGTTGTGGGCTTTGATTTGAAACTCCTCACTTTTCCTTTAGAAAATCTTTAGTCAACAAAAGAATCTTTTTACCCATGGCTTCATTCTTAGCAACATCTAACAACTTTACAGAAAACTTCCAGAAGAAATCAGTCCAAAGCAGACCCTTAACATTGGAATGGTAAATGTTTCACAAAATTATAAGTGACTGAAAAACATGAAATGTTTCAGGAGACAAGAATAGGTCTATCTCCAATATGAATAAAAGTTGGTTGTATAAAACCTTGCATTATAGCTCCAACTGTTTAAACATCCTGTACTGATGATAGTTATGCTAATATGAGGCATTAAAAAAAAAACCAAACCACAAGATGAAGCATTAAAGACTGTATTAAAATTCTCACCTAAGGGTATTCATGATTTGGCCTTAACACTGGAGTATTAGTTGCCTATAAATATCATTTGCTGCTTTATCACCTGCCACACAGCCCCGAAACATGAGCTGGACTCGCAAAACAAAAAGGGACCTCTACAGAGTATCCCTCTCTACTTCAGACAGTCGCTTCCAGACACCTTATGAAAAACACCCAATAATCTCACTTCCCTGAGCTGCAAAGAAAGAGAGGAAGGAACAGCAGCGACAGCTATTTCAACCGCTGCATCAAAGACAGCTGATCGATCCTCAGCATTTGCAGAGGTTTCTGGCCCTGCTCCTATACAAAAGGAGGCAAGGAAGGAAAGCAGCCAGTTTCTACATGTTACAGTCCATGTGGGTTAATGCACTTCTGGGAAGGGAGATACTTAGGAGAACTTGCCCTGCAAGTGGGGTACAAAGTATGTGATGAATGCCATTTAAAATACCAGCCTGGCAGTCCCTAAATGCCAAGTGCTACCGTGAGTCTTTATGTGGGAACGTTCTGTAAAATGTTGTTGATTTTAGGCAAAGTGGAAGGCACCCTTGCTGTTTGCCTGCTGGTAGGCTTTCACTTGTCGCCTGTGATAGACACTCGATGTCTGACATTGCACAGCCACATTTCTTGCTGTAGACACCATTCCTCTCCCTTCGCCCCCAGCCCGCTGTTTTCATTTTGCTTTTGTTTCTTTTCTTTCAGACTGAGGAGAAGCTGAGTAAGAGATGTTTGTTTTGGGAAAAGAAGAAAGACGACTACTCTGGAATGGTTAAAGAAGTGTAATGCAGGTTTCAACAAAGAGCCACTTTAAAGAAAGCTAAAGAGCTCTATAGAGGTCTCTTTTTTTTTTTCTTTTCTTTTTTTTTTTTTCAGAAAACAAAGTTGATGGAAACAGCTGGAGACTGTAACTTGGAAAATCGAGAAAGTAAGATGAATAAAACTTCCTGTTTTCCTCTCCTACCCCAACCTGCAGGGGACATGGGTGGGGGGTAACCTCTTTAGCCCCTTTTCAAAACAGATGTTGGATTCCCAAAGGGTTCAGGTTTGGACTATTTTTTTTTAAAGAAAAAAAATCAATTATTCTTTTGTACAGTGCTCTAGGGTCCTCAGCACAGCTACAGCTTGTCGCATGTAAGTAAACATGGTGGATTCCACTACTTAACTCTGATTAGCACAAAAAATTTATATTAGTAAACCTTAATCTTTAAGGCTGATATATACCATTGCTTTCAACTCCCTGCCTCAGCAGAGCTTTCTTAGCTGAATATCTTGCAATTAGCTCCTGTTATCCTACTCACCAGTGCTACAATTCATTGAATGTGAAAACACAGCCGTGAAATTTGGCTTGTGAAAGCTCTTACACTCTGATTAGCACAAAAAATTTATATTAGTAAACCTTAATCTTTAAGGCTGATATATACCATTGCTTTCAACTCCCTGCCTCAGCAGAGCTTTCTTAGCTGAATATCTTGCAATTAGCTCCTGTTATCCTACTCACCAGTGCTACAATTCATTGAATGTGAAAACACAGCCGTGAAATTTGGCTTGTGAAAGCTCTTACTGCAGGTGATAGGACTTCATTCTGCATCATTTCCCCACCTCTTTTCAGTTATCCCTTTGGGTACACAAGCTGAGACACTTCAAGGCTCATAAAGATAAAAAAGTACTGAAGTGTCTCAGATCAAGCACCCAAAATTTAGGTTTTATTATTTTTTGTTTTATATTGGCTTAAACACAGGTGCACCACAGCTAAGAGGTGCTGTGGAATGAAGTTGTCTTGGCTGCTCTCTCAGGACGTTCCACTGCTATAAGAGCAGTGAAAACATTGCTAAACCCCTTCTAAAATGGCAACATAGAAATCCATAAAAATGAGTAGAACCAGAAGATCTCATTTCTGTTCCTAGCAATGCTATTGACCTCTGAGATCCTGGCCAAGTGACTCAACTCCTCCACATCCCCACTTCCCGCAGCTGTGAAGGGGAAATACAGACCCTTCAGTAGGACACTTTGAGATTCCTGCCCTAAAGCTTTAGTTTTGTCACGAACATGGACCAGGGCCCTAAAGTCAGCAGGAAAACAATGAGAGCCTCTTCTCTCAGTTCAAAGATTTCAAATATTCAGCTCCTACTGCAGGAAGTTGTAGCCATTTTATAAGGCAGACCCACTGTATTACTATGGTTTATATGGCTTAATCACTGAATTTAGTAATCTAATTTTTGAAGGTTTATTTTTATTAATTTCCAATGATACTGTGAATGCTCCAAATGAAGATGGTTTGGGACTTCTAACATATTCTGTGATGAGAAGATTTTTTGTTGTTTTTTTCTGATAGTATCTACATCAGCTCTACCTCTATTTCTGTAACCCTGTCATTGAATCCTCTCTTCAACAATTAGCGTGTTTATCATACATCACCCCGGCCATCAGCTCTCTCTATTTCTGTAACCCTGTCATTGAATCCTCTCTTCAACAATTAGCGTGTTTATCATACATCACCCCGGCACTACAATTCATTTGTACGGCCAGACGTGTTCAGAGTAAGAAGCAACTATGAAGGACTGATTTTAAAATAGAAATAAAATACACTTACCATCATATAAAGATTGTGTTCAGATACAATACTTCAGAGTAGTTGTATGCAATCTCACATTGCTAGGTTCTTCTCTTCACTACCTCCTCCAGGAAACACCTGGAGCTCAAAAAATGTGCTGTTTAGACTTTTTAGTGTACAAGACATTTGTTTAAATTACATCTAAAATTTTAAACAAAGTTCTCTTAAATCCCACATGTGTATATAAGCTCCTCAAGCTGCAAAACATGCAAAAGAAATGTGGAAATTCCTGGCAATACAGTGACTGGGGTACCAACCACAAGAACCAAGCACATCTGAGCATTGAGCATATATGATAGAGCAAAGGCATCACCTGTAGCCACAATCTGCAATGGGAAACAGGTAAAATCAATACAAGCTGAGGAACCATTCCTTATGTTTTACCAGTATCCACTGAATAAGTGTTCATTTTCTTTTCTCGTTGTTAGGGATGTCTTCCAGTTTAACTCTGAAGATCTAAATCCTCATGCATACCTGTATCTGAAAGTCTATGTTTGTTATTTGGGCCCTTGGGTCCTAAAATGTTTTACCTGAGGCCCAAAGCCAGGCAAATTTTATCCTTATTTCATTCAGCCGTATATTCTGGCTCACTATTTTTTCCCCTTGTGTCCAGAGCTCAGCTGGCCTCAGCTCTGGAACTGGCTGGGCTTTTTTGTTGGTCAGCTGCCAGACATTGTCGATTATGTACCAATTTCATTTTTCACATGAAAGAATATTTTAAGAATAAACCTCTCACTCATTTATTGTGATATGTACTGAGAGAAGTGAAGGAAATGGCAAAACCGACTCTCACCTTCATGCATTTAAATCCTCTTTTGCACCTATAGCAGATGACAGGAGATGCTCTTTGCCATCTCCTTTCTGTAAGATCAAGTGGGTGTGAGATATCTCTGACTCAAAGCAATATGGGACCAAAGCCAATTATTTTGGGGCCCGTGGCACTCACTAAATCTGCTTCCTGTGGCTGGAGGCACCAACAGAGTTGAATACATGCCGTTTGGGCCAGGGAGCCTTGTTGGCATCAATGATCACTCCACTTCCCTGCGAGCACATGGATCTCACCATGTTTCTCCAGCTGGGGACTCGGCTCTGAGTCACTCTTCTCTCTAAGGAAAAAGCAAGTGGCTTGATTTACAATTTTGGGTTTCAGGACTGTAAAGGACCCCTGCCCCTCCTGCTCTGGTGAGGGAGCTCCCACCAGGCAACTGGCTACCACGAACGGACAACCCTGTTGCACTCACCCTATGTGCATTTGCAAACAAGTAGCAGACAGATTACAAACACCCTAAAATATTTCTGTACCTTCAGGCTTACTTATTTCACACAAGCGTGAACCAACATGGATTAACCAGAGCATGGGGCGCAGCAGAGGTTCAGGTCCATCTCTCTACCCCAAAACACTAGCCAGAGCAAAATGCACACTTAAATTTCATTATGCAGCTGGAGCCATGCAGCTCTTCCCCGGCCACATCAGGGCTGCTAGGGTGCTCCCAGCCTTACTGTGCATCACTGAATTATTCCTGCTGCTCTCAGGACCTTCAGGATACTTGAAGCTGTGCAATGGTAAAGTGGTGTCTTTGAATTGTTCTCTCTGCATTTAATTTTTATGCAAAATTTTGGGCTGGGGCCAATGGTATCATTGGAGCCAACTGAAGATTTCACATAAAAATTAAATTAGAGTATTATTAGAGTAGTACGCATGCTAGGCACACTTGCCCAATGATGTTTTTCCACTTTCCTTGAAACAAAAGAAGAAAACACCACGCTCACATCAGATAGAGAAGGTAGCCACTGCGTTTAGTACTGCAGCAAAATGTTGCTTCCAACAGCACAGCGTATTTTATCTCCTTGTGTAGCTCAGAAATGTTTCCCTGACTGCCTAATCAGTTACACTAAGCACAGTACCAGTTGCAACATTCCCCAGAAAGTGCATCAGAGTTGCCCTCCACCTTGTCAATAAGAAATCTTTCCTGAGACAGTGTCAGTGTGGGACTGATGGGCTCTCCTGTAATCACAGCCGGAGCTAATGAGGTAGCAGCCTGGGGCTACACTAAAAGGCCAGTGTGTGACGTGTCTGCTGACTGGACTATGTTCACTTACAAATAGGCTGGATTTTGCTCTAATTTAAGTCCATTCATCCAGCTTTGAGCAAGAAAGTTAAACGGTTTACCGTCCAGTGCCATTCCAGGAATACCACAAATGTCTAAAGAAATAAATTAGGAAGGAGGTTTCTGACTCATTAGGAACTTGCATTCTTGGGTAAATAAAATCTGTGGAAATCTCATAGTGTTGTCATATGTTTATTTCTCCAAAGTCATCACTGGGGGGATTTGTTTTGGGGGAAGTTCCCTTTCAGATGACACACAACAGGGTCAGTCCACGAGGGAGAGCTATAAACAAGTCAGAGGTTTCCAATTATTTTCTGCAAACAAAAAATACACCAGATAGGACCTTATTTCCCTAAGGAATAGTATAGACTTATAAGTCTAAAGAGAAAACGCAAATCCTTGGGGAAATGGACTGAAAGATTCCCGTCTGTCTTTCACAGCTGGATCAGAAATGCAATGGAAATGGAAAGATACTCATCAAATTCAATACACTTTGATATAGGCCTGTATATTTTTTCTAGATACGGGTGCAAATTTGTAGAGTTGAACAAGGTTCTTCCATCATTTCAGGACAGAACTTACTGCAGAACTTGAGAGAGAGCTTGATGAGAGAAAAGTAATTGCAAAAAAACTAATGCTGTTTCAGATTGACTAATCCTATTTAGCCAGTGATTAAGGGTCACTGCAAGTGATTTGCCAAGGAGACTTGAGGGAGGGAAGTACTCGGGTAAAATTCAGTGGGATTTGGGCACAGAAAATTAGACTGATTTGAATGCCAGCTCAAAATGCAATATGAACAGAAACAGATAAAAATAATATGCTGAATTATCCTTCAAATAACATCCGGATCATAAACTAACATTCAGAGAATAGAATATCTAATGATGACAGAGACTTTGAGATGACAGGCATCCTGATAAATGGTGTGAGGATGAAGAACAGAGGGATATTTAAAAATCTATCGCCAGGCTGTGCAGGGAGGATTTATTTCCCCATAAAGACGTGATAAAAATACAAATATACCCATAGATTTATGTTCCCTCATCTCCTAATCAAGAAAATAGTGCACAATATTCAAGAATATCAAAGCATATAGCTGGCTTCAACTGCACACATAGGTGCTGCAAATACAGGGATAGTCACACAGAGCAGCTGTTACTGAGTTACTCATTAGCAATGCACAAAAGTGAGTTCAGGACACAGAAGAGTTGAGCCACAAAGCAAAACTTACTGTAGCATAAATGCTTTCATCATGTTCATCGAACTGACTAGGGTTGTCTTAAGCCACATAAAAGGAGAGCTCAAAAATGAGGAAACTAATGAAAGAGAAGGTCAGAACTGAGGAAAGCAATGGCTTTGAACTGTCTATGGAGCCTCAATAGAAGATATTGTGCTCACATTCAAGAAGTCAGGGCAGAAATAAAGTACATGTGCACCATTGATCTCAGTCCTGCTGAAATTAACTGCAGTTCTGATAATCACCATGGTAAGCCAGTCCACGATACACGGTCACATCTCAGGTTTGAAACACTTCATTCGCCTGTCGGAAAAGGACCTGGGGGTGCTGGTTGACAGCTGGCTGAACATGAGCCGGCAGTGTGCCCAGGCGGCCAAGAAGGCCAATGGCATCCTGGCCTGTATCACAAATAGTGTGGCCAGCAGGAGCAGGGAAGTGATCGTGCCCCTGTACTCAGC
>NW_008795127.1:8689112-8755605 GCF_000699145.1 Aptenodytes forsteri
GGTTGGACTCGATGATCTTAGAGGTCTTTTCCAACCTTAATGATTCTATGATTCTATGACGACTCTATGATTCTGTTTCCAAAAATCCCTAACCATTTTTGGGTTATTACACTGTCAATGTACAGAGCAGGATGGCTGCTCACAACCAGAAAATGATGGGCCACAACCCTGCCATGGGCTAGAGTTTGGGTGCTTTCATTCTCGCTGTCCCAGTGCTGCAGATTCACCCAGGCAGGGGTGGGGTGGCCTCCCCAGGCCCGAGGGGTGTCCTGCACGCCCTGGGACTCATTTCAGTGAGGTGGTTTTTGAACAGCGACAAGTCAACAGCACCTTTGAAGAACAGCACATGCTCTTCCAGAGGACCTGAGCAGCATCTCAGGAGAACGGGTTTCCCCAGGAGAACCTCCAAAAGGTGGTTTCATCATGGGAGAAAATAGGACACCCCCTGAGGAAAGTGCTCAGCTTCTGCCGCCAGAAAGAATAAAGTTTCTGGATAACAGACTAAAAGCTTCCAGAGCCTCCAAAAATAATTATAAAGCAGAGCCAGCTCAAGCCTCAGAATCAGATACACAATAAGAAGGCTGCAGGGGCTTCAAAATGGGTTCAAACAGCACAATTCGTGGAGCTCAGCTCATTTTAATGGGTTCAAGTCCTGGGTGGAGATGTCTGATCACCACAGGAAACCTCATTTCGTTCTGTTTTGATTGACACATTCACAAATTTAGAGACACCAGTCTTACGCAAGGGGTTTAATTAAGCAGGATTAGTACAGTCAATAAAACCTGGTGGTCTCTGTAATGTATTCTGGATCTTTCAGCCAAACCGAGTCAGAGCTATTTCATCAGAACACTCTCCCTTTTGTTCCCAAACAGAGTAACTTCATGCAGCTATAACTGGAGATGGACATGTGTCACTGAATTTGTATTAAGCAGACATGTTGCCTAAAGGGAGATGTCTAGGTCCCAGTCTAAAAAAAAAAATCACCAAAAAAAGAAAGACTAAAACAAAAGCAAAACAAAAAAAAAATACTGAGCAAAGTACTACATGTGAAAAAACACTCTTGTTTAAAAATGGATCTGATGCTTGTTGCCTGTCCTGCTAGGCATCATTTAGCTAAACATTTGGAGGTCGCCCATGCAAAAAAGTTCTGCTTACATCATTAGTCACCTCCATCTGCCAGCAAATAAATCCCACGCAGTTGTTTGTTGAGCCAGCAGAAATATGGCAGGGTTAACGGTTCTATTCGTGAAAGAGCCCGGATTGTGTCTCCCCATTCAGGCTCTGTTTTGTCTGAATACAAAAGGATTTACTGGGAGAGGAAGTATCCATTTCATGCCTGCAGATCAGGATTCAAAGACAAGATTTGACAGGCAGAGATACAATGGGCAGGCAAAGGTAGTGATAAAAGTACTAATCACCTAATTTAACAATTTAGCAACAATTTCATTCATGTCCCTCTCTGACCTGCCATATACCTTTTCCCTTGGCTTGTTATGAACAGGAGACTGGCACGTCTCTGTAGTGGTAGTTTATAGTGGTATAGTTTATATGTGGTACAGTTTTTTATTGGTAGTTTTAGTTCGGTAGTTTGATGCATTGTGATAATACCAAATAGACTCAGTTGTAGAAGGTTCGCAGTTTTCTAATTCAAGATTCATACCTTTACATCTGTACTTTTGGTAAGATAAAGCATGCAGAAAAAGAGACCATTTGCATGTCTAAATGCTACAGGATTCAATCTGAAATTATTATTTTTCATGACATCATTTTCATTTGCAATTGTGTAATCAACAGCAATTGTTTTATCAATGGATTTTCTCAAAATTAAAATGATCATTAAAAAGTTGAAGTAACCTAAGGCTTCAAACCCAGGTGAATAGATATAGTAAATTAAGATTAGCATGATAATACTTTAAGCCTGAAAGAAGGTTCCAAACCCACAGATTCAGGCCAGCACTAGTGTTGCATATGAGGGTGTATTACAAAATCAATACAAAAAGGTGGCTGTATGTCTAACAGTGACCAAACAGAAGAGTGATATTATGCTGTTCTCATTCACCTTGGTGCAAGCCTGAAATAAGTGCAGCTACTCCCTATTTATATCAGAATTAGGAGGCAGAAACATACTGCAATTCTGTATAAATTATCTTTCTGATTTACTGGAAGTAAAGAACTCCTCTTAAGTGAAAGAAAACGATTTTGTCCTTTTTTCTCAAAAGCAAAATCCCCCAAATATAATTTTTAAGACTTGAATTATGGTACATGGCAGTTTCTCCCTATTCTGCTATTGGATTCTATCCCAGTGATATAAACTGTTTGCAAAGCAAGCAGGATTTGACTGGTTTTCTGTCCATCATATGAAATAACCTCTGGAATGTTTGTAAACATTAATTATGACTATTATGACATAAAATTTTTAAGGCTTTTCATTCCTAAAAAGACCATTAGTTTTGATGACTAATTTGCAATTTCATTCCAGCCGGAGCCATGCTGTTCACAGGTTTTATTTGGCTTAAAACAGTCATTAGGAAACTGTTTCCCCTCTTTCCCAATGTTCTTCAGTAAGAAATATTTTACAGAGGGAAACCCTGCCACCAGCTGTATCGTGCATTTGAAAGCCACAAAGAACCGAATTCGAACAAGGAGAATCAACCTTTTCAATGAGAAATCCAATTGGCCTGCAGGACGCAGTCCTGCCACCCAGTCGGGTATGTCCTGGTCCCACAGCTGCTTCTTAATTCTACACCACAAGGAAAAAGTATCTAAACAAAAAAATACAAAAATCCTCCAGAAAAGCTGTGCTTTCCCCATGATTTATTCCACTGTTGTTCAAGGCCTTCTCCAGCTGGTAGGTAGCTGGCTGTAAAGTTTTGAACTCAGTGGGTGTGAGACATGATACACTTTCTAAGACAAGCAGCATCAATCATTTAAATCAAACAGATATTTTTAGATTATTAAAGATTTTGAAAGTTATGCTTTCTGAATTTCAGTATTGCACCTTATCTGGTAAATGGCTGTGCATTTTTGCTACTATATCAGGCATTTTAAATATTTTCGATTTGAAGATATCAAGCCCAGCATTTATCAGCTGTAAAGATTTGGTAAAACTGACAGAAGATGAAAGTGGACAAAGTATGTTTCAAAATAACATTGGTGATTAATCAAAGTGAGTTGCCTGAAAGTCCAAGATCTGGAGCACAGAAACCTTCCACTAAATTAGAAACTGGCATCCAACTCAAATGTAATTCTAAACTATCAATAATGCTTTTAAGGAGTCAGTTTTAAGTATTATAGAAAAAAAGGATTTCCTATGGGCTTTGACCTTAAAATGTTTGGTGTCCCTCTCATTTAAGCTAGAAATCCTCATACTTGAAAATGACCAGTAATTAACTTTGTATATTTCTGTTTGTTCAATGAATGTAAAGACTCTGCTATCCTCTGTGGAATTATAAGTGGACATTTCTGTTCCAAGAAGTTTACAGTAAGAAGGCAACACAGAAAATATTGTACACAAACCAAAGTGCTGGAGCTAGGTCACTTCATTGCCGTTCTAGGTCATTCTTATTTTTTCAGCCTGGTTTCCTAAGGAATCCTGTTCTGTTTGCTTATGTGTCTGTTTACAATAGGTGAACCTTTCACCTCATCTCATCTCAATAGATTTGACCTCGTTAGCCAATAGAAGAATGAAGCTGTTGGTGGCTGGTGAGAGGTGGAAGCCACCCAGAGGACTGAGTCCCTCTCTGACTTCTTACAGACAGAAAAATGCTGTGAGATGACCCTCAGCATAACCCAGAGCATCTCAACAAAAAGAAGATGGTTATGACCAGCCTAACTTCAGTAACATCTTCAGTCGGGGTTTACATTTTATAAATTGCTAGCGAATCATTCTTACAAATTACCAGAGAAACCAGTTCTTCAAGTTTCTCACCCTTATGGATTTTCTGGTGTCCAAAAAGCCAGACTGAAGCTTTCCCAATGTGTTGCAGTGTTCATCAAGTCTTGATCCATAGGAGCGCGCTGCTGCATATTCCTGCTACAGTCTTAGCATAATCCCACTGAAATCATGATCAATGAGGAAGTTCAAATCCATTAGAAACCAGACTTACTTAGATCCAGCATATGCCCAAACTACTCATTTATGGTAGTTAATGATTACCATAACCTGCCAGGAAGAAGTACATGTCGGGAATAATATGCAGCAAAAGAGGGGTGGGCACCCCAGCACAGAAGCCACTTTGTGAGGATTTGGGACTATGCGGAAGATGGGATGATTCTGAGTTTGGGCACAGCAAAGGATCACATCTGGGTGAGAGCAAAGGCTGTGCTGGGTGAAGAGGAAGAGAGAAGGTCCAAAATGGAGGTTGGAGAAGAGGTGTCCCAGAGCGCATGGAGAACAAGACTGAACCTGATGGACAACATGAACAGGAGCCAGAGCTGGACCTAAGAGGAGCAAAGACACAAGGGAGCAAGGAGTGGCAAGGGGAGTACCCCACCAGCCAAAGGGCATTGTTTACCACCACATGATATGCAAAGCCAAAGTTAGAGCAGAGGCATGTGAAACGGGATTCACGTAGCTATCTGCAAAGCCTCGTTCATCATTCCTGTGCTAGGATGGGAAAAATGAAGTTTTGGAAGGATGACTGCTGATTAGAGAGAGGAGACTGAACATCGAACTTTTAAAGAGCTAGGTGAGACAGATCCCATCGTGGAGATGGGCTTGGAAGGAAACACACCACACACACACACACTCACACACACTTCAACAATAGCCTCCATGTGTAGGAGAGGAGAAAGGACTGGATGTGACATGGGAAGCTGAACAAGGCAAATGGGGTGGAGAGAGGAATTTTGCCAGAAGTGGAACCAGCAGACAAAACTCAGGGTTAGTTTTCTTCCTGTCAGTATTCAGCACAAGTGTTCATGGGGAAACATGCCAAAGATACCACTGGAAATGCAAGACCTAAGAATAGTACACGGAGCAAAAAAAAAGCTGCACTTGACTAGCAGATTCCTTCTTCCTTTTTATCTAAGACAGGCCACCATGGTAAATTATTTCTCAGGATAAACCAAGAAGCTTTAAAGTGTCAGATTCTCTAAATGTCAGAAGTCAGAAACCATCCTCATATTTCCATTATGCAGTCATCTTGCAACGCCACACCACACTGATGGGCAAAATTAACTGGATGAAAAGATGGTGTCATCTAAAATAATACCACATGTGACTCAGCAGTTCTTATATACTTTGTAAAACAAATGCTAGTAAATCAGTGGTTCTGTAGCAAATACCCTCTGCCCAGAGTAAGCATTCAGCAAGGTCAGAAAAATTACTTAGTGAATAGGACTTAGGACTTGCTGCGGTGAATGAAGGCTGACAAGCTGATTGTGAAAATCTAGTATTTTCTTTTAAATTCAGCTTCTCAATAACTATATATATGGGAACACCTAAATTTTTGTCTGTTTGAGTGTCCAGATTAAAAAATAATGTGAAGTTTCTGAATAAGATTCTTGATGTTTTCCTCTTCTTTCAGAGAGGAATAGAGCAGCGATTGGTGTAGTCCAGGTTTCCCAAACTGACTCACCCAATCTGCAATTTAATTAAAAAGAAAATCCCCCTTCCCCAGCAAAAAAAAAAAAAAAATAGAATAAAATAAAGCTTATATATAAATTTAGAGTTTTGCACCCTCACTGGTGTTATTTAGCTGAACGTACTTTTCCCAAGCTCTAACATTACAGACCAGGAGCTTTAAACACTTTGGCAGTACCCACTGAAGTGAGGACATTCTGTTTTGTAACCGGGCGAAGCCTGCTCCCCTATGCCAAGGAGTTAACCTTCATTTTGTGAGAGCTATACGTGTAGGAAATTTGCAACAAAAATAGCATAGAAAGCAGCAGATGTTTGTGGGAAGAAATTAAACAGGTGTCAAAACTAGCATCCCAGGAGTGATAGGAAGGCAAATGAAGAAAATATGGAATATGAGATGTGAACATTACATATCTGTTTTTTGATAATGTATCACCGCTCCTTGCCAATTTTGGAAAACCACGAGTACGATCTTCTGCTATTACCTTCATTGGTTTGTACTGCATCAGCTTTCCTGATGCACGAATTCCAAATTGGTCAGCCAACATACATGTTCTTTCGTAATGTATTGGAAAAAACCAGGCAAAAAAGGTCCCTTCTTTTTTTTTTAAATTTAAAGTATGCCCTGCCCTTTTCATCAGTGTTGCCCTTCAAATGTGCATGTCAGTGAGCTGCTAAGTCAACACAGGCCAAGTGTAAAAAGTGTGACTAGAGCTGTTCCCAGAGAAAGGAACTGCAGACCAGATGTGCATCACACCCTCCCGCCAAAACCCACCCCACGGCGGAGGCACTGACTGTTGTTTCACACTGGTGCACTTCCCAGCTTGTTGCTCCAAAAGAGAGAGCCTCCACAATGCCACTCTAACTCTTGTAAAATAAAGTATCAGTTATATTAACATTTTAAAGGAAAAGGCAAATAAATTTGTTGCAGCCTTCGGAGCAGAGTCCAATGCAATGAGTGATGTTATGTTTCACTGCCAACAAAGGCTAACGCAGACAGTTTTGGATTTATTTAAGGAATAATAGAAATTTGAGACTCTTTTCCTCAGCTCAAGCTCTTTTCTTAATAAGGTGTCACATCCCTTCCCTTACTTCTCACACAGATTTTCTCATGAAAAATCCTTGCTTTTTGCTGATTGGAAAAAAGCCACAGATCTGCTCCTGTACAGAGGGTAACACTGCTGGATTTCAGTAGCGGAAGAGTAGGGAAAGGCAAAAAAGCAGTAGTGACTGCCATTGTGCATGACGCATGTTGATAAGGCTGTGGCACCCACCATGAAAATAAAGCAGGGACTGAAGGAAGTTTTACAGCCAGTGGTTTGGCAATTATAACAGAGAAACAATGAACAAATCCATGGGGGGGAAAGCCTGTGGTGGTCCACAATCTGTTTATAATATAGAATACTTGTTGGGTCTTATTTACAGTGTGCACCAGAGAGGTCTTGTTGCCTTGCATAATTACGCTGGCAAAAGTTTCCAGTGTAGATGCTGTTTTATCACAGTACTAGTGCTCAGACGAGCATGGCATTCCACCAAAAACTGTGAGAAGGCATAAGAGCTTTTATAGCTGCATCTGTATAAGCTGCTTTATACACATGCCACTGAAACAATACAGTCCTAAGTGGTCTGAAAGCCTTGTGTCCCTCGGGGTCAAGAGAAACCGAGGGTGCAGGTACAGGGAGACAAATGAGGTAGAGGAGTTTCATGTGCATGTGGGACACATAGTGAAGTACTCGTGTGCACACTTTTGCACTGCCTCCATCTTGAAATTATACAGGTAATTCAGATAAAGAAAGTAAAAACATTTAAAATTTAAATGAAATATTTTTGACCAGCCTTTTTTTCAGTAGTTTCTGACAGTGATTCAAAGGCTGAAGTCTCCTTCAGTTAAAAAAGGATCTTGAAGAGGCAAAACCTCTCATCCCTCATCTTCTGAACTTACTTTATTTTCCTTGCAAATGTTTTGTATCAAGTCAAAGTCTTTTTTTTCTCCGTAATCCCTTCAGACCTCATAACTGAGGGAGTTAGGGTCCACTGACATGGGAGCTCTCTATAGACCTCGGTGAACAGTGGATTGGCCACCATGTGAATATAATGCTGTGTGCGGGAAACAGTCTACTAGCACCTCTTTCATCTTTAACCTCTTTGCATACCCCTACTCCTCATTTCAGGTGAACATGCATACTATATTTTATAAATACTTTCAAAACCAACAAACTTCAATTTAAAACTGAGAAAATATCTAAGTCATTATTATGACCATTTCAGCTAGGATAAAAAATGTCTCTAACAGAAAGCCTAGTTCTCATGGGCAGGACCTGAAACTGTGGACATCCCTCAAGGAAGTGGACCCAGCTACTCAATTCCTACTGCTTTTGTTTCTAATCACTTCACCAGAATGTTTTTTAAAAATTCTGGAAATGGGTATACAGTGTAAATGTAAAGAGTTTTATACATGATGTTAGAAGCTGTTTCCTTTTCTCAGTTCCTCTTGCATCCTACTCCTCATTTCAGGTGAACATGCATACTATATTTTATAAATACTTTCAAAACCAACAAACTTCAATTTAAAACTGAGAAAATATCTAAGTCATTATTATGACCATTTCAGCTAGGATAAAAAATGTCTCTAACAGAAAGCCTAGTTCTCATGGGCAGGACCTGAAACTGTGGACATCCCTCAAGGAAGTGGACCCAGCTACTCAATTCCTACTGCTTTTGATTCTAATCACTTCACCAGAATGTTTTTTAAAAATTCTGGAAATGGGTATACAGTGTAAATGTAAAGAGTTTTATACATGATGTTAGAAGCTGTTTCCTTTTCTCAGTTTCCATTTACTACAATATTGGATCTATATAAGTATGTTCCATTAACTTCCCTTCATTACAAAGGGAATTTGTAATGTCTTGGCCACGATCACTAGAAAACACAATGTTCACAAAAGGGGTTGTTGCTTCACCCAAGGCCAAGGGGCTATAAAAGGCTGATTATTATATTGTATCTGGTTATACTTGAGGTGAGGGTATCTCCTCCCGGTATAGCCCAGAAGGCAAGCCTACCAATGCAGAATAAGTTATAAAGGGATTGGACCCATAGCTTCCACCCTACATCTAGAGGATCTAGGTGATCCCATAGCCTAAAACATAACTGAGGTTTTCTAAAAGTAAATATGCAGTAAATACATATAAATCTACAAACAAAAGCTTTCCAACTACTCCCACCGCATATGTAGAGCTGCACATTGCACTGAAAATGGATCTGATTCTAGGTTGCTATTCACCTAAACCATAACCTTGCACCAGCTGATAAATCTGAGAAATGGAGCAGTCTAGATCGGACATCTGCGAGAGAACATCTGGCGAGACCAACGTTATTTCTAAAACCAAAGACATTTCCATACTTTTTCACAGTCAGCCCAGAAAATGAGGGTTTGGGCAGAGAACTTGTTCTTTCCGTGAGCGATGTCATGAAGATAAAGTGTCAAGGACAGTTTGAAGATTGCAGTCACACTTCTAACGGTGCTTCTGTGGTAATTAATCAGCCTGGATAGGAAGAGACTGCAGTACCATTTTCCTTTTCCAGTCTTCCTTTGGGAGTTACTCGGTGTCCGTATCTAATATATCCCCTTCAGCTACATACTAAACCAAATTCAGAGACCCAAGCAGGGATTCGGATTTTAACCCCTCCAAGCCCGGCTCTCAGCAGCTGGATGGTCACTGACCTGGATGCTCACTGAGCGGACTTCCTCTCTGCTCTCACACCACTCGTGCTCTGTCCCAAAAAAGGAGGCCACAAGACATGCTGATCTTTGCTCTCAGTTGCAGCTAATGCCAGGAAGACAGACCAGCTCTAACAGGAGCAGGGCAGAAGCTCCTGCTTCTGCAGGAAGGACAGAGCTCACACAGACAAGGAAACCAAAGCCTGTTTGCTTCCATTGCTTCGTACGGTGGGCAAGATGCATACAGTCCTCACCCCACTAGCATCTCTGGGAGCTAATCATAGTCACAGAAATTTTGGGAACGAAAGGGTGATAAATCCACATTCCAGGTGAATCATCCATTAGGAAAAAAGAGCTAAAAAAACCCAAAACAATAGACACCTCTCAATAGAATAAAGCAAGTGATTTGAACCAGAACAGGCTTTCCATTCTCTTTCCCAAAGAAATTCCCTCTCTTTATCTAACACGTTAGCTTTGGATATCTGAACTAACTCACATCAAGGGCAGAACGTAGCCAAATGCCGTGTCCTGGCTGCGGTTCTTTTTCAACAACAGTGAGACATTTTATTGCATTCTAATATTGTTGTACATATCAGCACCTGTTGCATGTGCACATTTTAAGGTTTAGATAGCTGTGATTTTTCACGCCCATTTTAAAAATACATGCAATGGTTGTCACATTTTAGTACTTCAGATGCAAGCAGTTTCAGCTTCCTGTCTAAAAATCATCCTGCAGACTTTATCACCTTGCAATCCCATTTATAAGTTTAAAACACAAGTATTCAGTCCAGTGTTGCTGGCTGTTTCTCCTTACAGAGGTTTGAAAAGCCATTGAGCCATTCTTTGGAGATTTTCACTTTGAGAAATCGTGGTACATTTTTCCAGTTATTTTTCCTTACACAATTCAGTGCTTTTGACAAGAAGATACTTTAAGGACCCAAGTTTGATACCATTGAACAGAAATATTCCTCTAGAATTAATCGGGATCTGCCATTTTGTAAAAAAGATCTGTTGTGATTTGTTCCTATTTTAAGATAAACTGACATTGGATTAGCATAATCTAATATTTTAAAATGCTAAACTGCTAGCTATTTCCTCCACAATTTTCAACAATAAGGTTTAGGCATTGCAGGATAATGAAAGCTTCTATTTAATAGAAGGAGCTGAGCAGATCCATATTCTTGTTAAAAATAAAGGCAGAAAATTTGTTTTTCTGAAATGTATCGTCGGGCTGTTGACATGTTCCATGTGCACATGGCAAAAATCACTATCCAACATGTAGACATGATAAACACATGAACCTTTGGCATTAAAAGGAAAATGGCCCCATACAGTTTAATACCAAATTTCTAATACCAAAATACCAAGTAAACCTTTACTAATACTTCTAAATTCAGCTAAAACCAAACAACATTCAGTTTATCTCAAAGGAGTGCTTTAAAGGAAATGAAGCTCAGTAGTGGAAGGCTAAAAAAAATACTAACCTGCTTTCTCATAGCTTCTTTTCAAATTCAAATCAGTCTTACCACAATCAAAAACATTGTAATGACACCTTTGTAGAGACTCCTAACCACTTGTTTCTGTCAACGGGCACAGTCTCTTGAGCAAAGCCTCTAGCTCCAAGCATAAGTTACTACCCCAATGGTACCAGCCAGCATTTATGAGTTCTCACTGTTGGGTGCGTTGGCCTCCAGGTAACAATTTAGTCACAGACTGAAAGTACCTTCCCACTGCAGTTCTGATCTGAGCTAGGGCTGCTCTCAGCCTTCTCACCAGCAGCAACCTGATGAAAAAAAGTAAATGGAAAAACCCACAACAAAAAAAAGTAGGCATAGCTTTGCTGTTGCTTGGATAGTAACTTGCCAAGCTGAGAAGACCCTGGAGAGAGCAGGGCAGAAATTCAAACACCTTAACTTATGAACCACTTCTGCTCTCCATCCAGGGTAGCCCAGAAAAGAGGAAAAGAAGTGAGGAAACCATTCATGGCTGTCCTGAGCTTTCCCGATGGCCCAGCGCAACTGCAGCAGTACCGACCGTGACCCGCCGCGAAAGCACAGCCGCGTACCTCCCACACTCTCCTGCACCCGAGAGTGCAGGAGAAGGAGAAAATCATACTGTCATGAAGCCTTCTCACAGGCACTGGCACTGTCATCCATTGGCCTGAGCTGCTTGACCCGCCGCGAAAGCACAGCCGCGTACCTCCCACACTCTCCTGCACCCGAGAGTGCAGGAGAAAGGAAAGGAGAAAATCATACTGTCATGAAGCCTTCTCACAGGCACTGTGGCTGTCATCCATTGGCCTGAGCTGCTTCACCAGTGTGGAAATTTAGGTTATTACAAGGTACATCCGAGTTGCAGTCAGGAAGAGTGGGCACCCCTAGAGTGACCTCCTGCCTTTTGGGGTGCTCCCTCAGATAGGACTGCCATCCATGGAGCACTTTTCTTTTTTTCTTTATTTTTTTTATCTCTCTAGTTAGGGACTCAGCCATATACTGTGAGTGAAAACATTAAAGACCGCAAGAAGCTGCACAGGAAAACCAAGAGTCCTACACTTGTAAAGGAACAGTGCTGGCTGGCCCAAGCAGCCACTTAAAAATACAATTGGGACAGGAAAGACACAGCATGTGAGTAGACTGTCATGAATGGCTCTATTTAATGCGGGGGAAGAACCAAAAATAGAGATTTCTAAAATAGCCAGGTCAGACATTCCCTTACAGAAAAGATCCCACAGCATTCTCTTGAGATGCCCCACGCCAAACGCCAGTGCCGAGCCAGCGCTGCCTCTCCAGTATTTACTGCTCAAGCTCAGCTCAGTGTCTGGCAAAGGTCAGCATGTGCTGCCGGGGCTGATGGACTCTACAGCAGGGTAGGGTGCAAGTGGCAGCGACAGAGCTCCTGGAGGAAAGAGCAAGTTTCTGTCCATAGACACAGAAATTGGATCAACTTACCGAAATCCAGTGCCTATTCTCAGGAAGAAACACGTTCTTTTCTTCTGACTTTACAACCTGCCCATTCTTCTGCACGCATTCAAAAAAGAGAAAACTTGTGGGTGAATGGATGTGGTTTTGTTTCTTAAGCCGGCCTTTGTCTGTTTAATTCCCTTGTTTCCTTTTCAGAAAGAACATTTTCCCCACCTTATTTAAGACTGGAAAGCATAGGAGAACCCTCTTTTCAAACAATACTTTTGGCTACAATACATGTATTTTGTAATTATATTTGTTTTAAATGCTGTCCAGCTAATCTGGTTATATCCTGGGGCCATTTTCCCTGGTTTTAGCTCTGAAACAAATGATTATTTATTTTCTGGTTGTTACTTAAGTGCATATAGATGTGATCTTCGAAGGAGCCTCATTTGTCATTATTCAGGACGTTCAGCAATCAGGCACAAGAAATTAATCAAAGTGACTAAATGATGTCAGCTGACTATAATATTATTTTCCAAAACTTTAAAGCAGTGCTCTGCAGCTGTATGTAAGTAACCTTTCTACTGGGAATCGATGTCTTCTAGGGTTTTGTGTTTTGGAGGAACATGTGTTCAGGGACCTCACCAGCTGCCTGTGGAAAACCATTTTGCTCTTAAAGCAAAACCATATGTCAGGCCAAGGTAAAGGAAGCATTTGAAAAAAAGAAAAATGTCTTAAAAAGTGATGCTGAAAACTGTCAGACAGCTAGCGATGCACCACAGGAGGTGGTAGCAGATTAGAGTCCCCCCAGAGCTACGGGGAGGTAGGGCGCTCTGCAGAAGGATGAATTTCCATTCTTAACCTGTGAAGGCAGGAGGCAAAAAATAGAGCTATAATTGGCAGTTTGGCAGCAGCTCTGTTTTGACTGAACAAGGCCCCGCGGACTTTTAAGCAACGTGCCGGTTCTGTTTGCCCACAGACAGCTTCCCTCGGTGCTGCTGACGTCAGCACTTCATGCTCGGGTTTGGTCCTGCTCCCCAGCAGCCAGTCAATGCTTCTCCCACGGGGCCCCTTTTAGCCCCGGGGAGAGCCTTGCCAAACCAGCGGAGCATTGCCAGACCTGGGACTGTGGGCTGCTGGTAGCCAAGAGAAGGCTGAGAAACAGACATTAAGAGCTATAAAATGCTCACGATAGCAAAGGAGAAGAGAATAGACCGGAAGGGAGATGTCCTTCCAAAGACCAAGGTCCGGCAGGTTGCTAGCACAGCCCTGTGAAACACGACACTGAGTAGAGGGTCTGAGCTTGCAGCACCTACACAACATAAACACACCAGTGTGTAGGTGTCCTGAGTAAAAGTGGGGGTGGGAGGAGAACCCATGTTGCTATAAATTCACAAAAGAATTTGCAAAAGCATGTGCAATGTCTTGTCCGTTCTCCCAAGCCTGCAATGTGTGCCTGTGAAAACCATATGCATACAGATCCTGTACACTCTGCTTATTAACTTTGCTCTTTGGTGATGCTCTTGCAACGGTGAATATGATAATTATCAGTGGTTAATTATAAGCCGAGTAAGCCATGTATGAATGTAATCTCCCACTGCGCAAAAGGGGCCAAAATAAGAAAGAGGCTGTTATGTCATATAAGTCATATGTATGTCAATGACAGAAGCAGCAATAAAAATAACTTGGCTACTATACCTTTGTGAACACTTATGGAACACCAGTAGTATCAGAATAAAAATAATTAATAATAATAATAATAATAATAGTAATATCATTTAAATATTGCTTTTCAACCTGACATCAAACAGCAACATGAAGGTGCTTCTGGAAGGAGTATAAATGAGTACAATTTGCTTTGCTGAAGAAATATATCTGCATGGTAGTGAAAATAGACATCTCCCACAGATACACACCCTAGCACTTGACTTCAAGACCCAGTACCTCCGCAGTATCCTCACTTCCCCAGCATTTCATCCTAATCTCCATGTCCAGCTTGTCCCTTTCTTGCCCTACACCCTGGCAGGTCAGCCTCCCCACCTGATTTCACAGTCTCTGTCTACACTGTTCCTCTTCCAGACTGTCTGGGGGCAAAGGACAGAGGAGTCACAAGAAAGATAGGTGTGCATCACCTCTGACCATGCTACAGACCAAGCAGTGGGAAATGGCCATCACAAAGTCCTTCTGGCACCATGCCTGTAGCCTGAGCCTGTAGCATGTGATGCCAGGTCTATCCAGCACAGGAAGCTGTGGAGGCTCCAACACGCCACAGAGATTTGCATTGCTAAATTCTAACAAATTTCTTACGAGTATGAATAAATTGCAATTTTTCAGCTGTTTATAACTTGGCAAAGCATGAGTGAATTTTCCCTAAAGGACCAAAAAGCACATCCCTGACATAAAGGCAGCTCTTGTGCCAAACCGAGAGCCCCTACTGCAAAGTTCCAAGGCACTTGAACTTCCCAAAGAAAAGGTGACCTAACCTTTTTTAGCCTTGGAAACCAATGCATTGTTTACCCTTCACCTTGTTCTTATAAACAGCAGAACTACTTTGACTGATATTTTCAGAAATAAAAACCTGCCCAAGGAATGGAAAATTTGCCTAAATGAAGTTTGGGGAAAGTTGTGGAAAATTAAAACCAGAGTTTTACTGTAGGAAATAATGAGCAGCCAGGGTGACAGGGCTGCCCGCCTACCTAAAATCGCAATGAAATAACCGGTGTTACAGTGGTGGGGTAACTGTACCTCTCCCTGCTGTGGGCTCCTGCTATACCTGCACCCCAAACTGCAGGCTCCCCTGCACGCGTGAGGAGGGACTCGTGCAGGCAGGTTCCCTCTCCCAGGCCACCATCAGCCGTAGTGACCGGGATGCATGCATCCAGCGGGCGCTGGTTTGGGAGATGACTGTCACCCTCGGCAGAGCAGCAGACACCGGTGACACCAGGACTTGGCTGACAGGTTTCATTACCATGATCCTAATATTTCAAGTCAGCAACATGAGGCCAGGAAGGAGCTCCTATGTCACTGAGGTCCCTGCACTTCCCCGTAGAAGACACTCTATGCCGCAAGCAGCACGTCCCGACACGACTCATAGAACAAATAGCTAAATCTCTTTCTTCCTCCAGATCTCTACAGACTCTCAGGGCCATAATATACCCCATAATGTATTCCCGCAAAGCCTGCAATAATTCACTTGTCATAATACACCAAGGATACAGGCCAACAAAAGCAGATTTGTGTTTCATCTTACATTCTGATCTCTGAAGTTATGCTAAAAGAAAACAAATTGAAATGCAGAGGCACTTTTTTTTTGGAACCCGTTTGTGGTTTATTATTACAATGAGCTAAACAGGCCTGGCAGAAACATGTGATCTACACAGAACAGGCTTTCACGTCAGCCAAAAGACCACTTCCACTCTTTAAAAAGATGAACAAAGATCAGGACAGTTCCAAGGGGTGGCAGAGGGAAGGTGTGGACCTCAAAGAGTTAGCAAAACCCTTTACAGGAATAATAGAAGAACCCAACAACACTGTCCTCTCTGTTTCCACAAAGGACACAATTGGGTAGACTCATTTTCCTTTTCCCAGAAATAATCAGATCTTAGATTAAAGTCACATACAGTAATATAGAAATCGGAACACATCATGGAAAAGCATCTCTTCCATATCAAACAAAAATGCACTTGTGAAAACATATGGAGGGAACAAGTTGGTATATCTGTTCATGTTTACTTGTTCTGGCAAAGAGGGGAAGAAACATAGTATTTATAATCATTTGTTCTTTATTACGGTATTTTGCTTTGCATCCCAGATGATTACTGTGTTTTTTACAAGTTAGCGATCAGCTGAATTCCTACTCGCATCTACCTTCCTTTGTACCTTCCTTTTCATCTGTGTTTCTTTCTTGGGTTCAGGTACATTCTTTACAAACCTCTCTTTTTTCCCAATTTTTTCTTTCTTTTTTTTTTTTAGGTAGATCTCCCACACTGTTTTTTGTTGGGGTTTTTTTAGCATGAAATTAGTTTCAACCTGGAATTAACTTCAGCATGGAGTCAATTCATGCTGGGAGTAGCAAATGAATGCTGTTGGATGCTCATCTCTAGCAAGCGCTGAAGAGGTGTTGTAGCCTGTTAGCAAGAGGTGTCTTCTGAACCAGCTGGGTGAGTTGCATTTACCTTTCTATTTAGACAGGCAGTTTCATTCCTAATCTCAATGTGTTGCAATAGCCACATAAACTAAACCTGAATGCATCTGACAATCAACAGAAGCAGCTGCCAAGGAGAGACATATGTCAAGGTTGACAAATAGACATGCATGGCATCTGTAAAAGTATGGCAGGAAGGCAGCAAACCTTGTCTATCTATGATGGCAGGAAACTTTTCATTCATTCTCCTGGCAGGCTAGAAGAGTTGCCTAAGAAAGTCATTTCCAGCCATGGTGTCTGAGAGCACCCATGAAGTCACATTCACACAGAGGTATCCAAGAAAACATGCAGTGCAGCCTCTTCAGGGAATGTGATAGTCATGGTCAGTTCTTTGATGTGTTCCTATTCCCCAGCCTACATCATTGTCTCCTCTGTTTCATCTTCAGCCACAAAGATTTTTTTTTTTTCTCTTCTTAAAAGTAGTGACTAATTTGCTGTCTAGATAGGGATTCATGTCACAACTGGGATATTTACACAAAGTCCTCTTAGCACATGCAGAATGCATGAGAGTATTTAATGCCTTCACTTCTCTTAGGTTTCCCTTCATTCACAAAAGGTTTGCCTGCTCCTCCATGCGGCTGTAGCATTGTAAGGTCAGAGGAAAGAGTATTTTGAACATTATCAGGAATTATTAACCCCATTAGATCCCAACGTAATGCAAAGACATTGCAGGGGCAAAATATGCAGCTTTGTCATCACGGGTCTCCTTGATGGCATGCAGGAAATCTTTACACACGCCTTTTCCATTCCACAATTTAATAATAGCTGACATAATTAAATCCTATAGGTACATTGTTCAGTGCATGTTCTGCATAATGGAATTTACAACAAGTACAAATATTACAAGATATAATTAAATTTTATATGTTGAACAATATCATGTGGATAAATTTTTTACAACTGCCAAGATAGATTAATGAGAGGTGCTCTTCTATACAGAGAGACATAAAGGTGAAATTTAGAATTTTGGCTCAGGTACAAAATAAGCTGGAGAAAGAAAGTGACATTCACATTCAAGGCAGACTTTTGGTTTTAGTTAGTTACTGGTTTTTTGCAATTTTTTTTCTCCAATATCTCCAGGGACTGTCTAGAATTTCAACACCGGAACAGCTACTGGCAGTGTTATTTTCCTGGACTGATTTTGCATGCTTTTTTTTCAATCTGACATCCCTTTAATTAGCATCTTCAGAGGAAGTTGTGGCATGGATCTCAGGGCTTTGCAACATTTCTCCATTTTTCATATTTACACTTAGCAACACTAACAGCAATAAGGAGTCTGTATTCAGTCGCTGGCTATTGTACATCTACAACATCCGAGGATACAGAAGAGAGTAAGTTTAGTGCTGAACAAGACATGTACATGGCCTCTGGGCAGCATGTCATATAGTGTGACATATTATGAGTATAGTTAAGAATTTATATGTTCCTACAGAAACACCTCTAGCATGAGCACATATTAGGGTACAGAAAGTTTTAGGGGACAGTCCTCAAGAAGCTGGCTCTCATAAAAGTAGCTTCATGGGATTCAAGGGTAGTCTTGCAACCACTGAGTCTTAGACTCTTACCAAACATGATGGAGGAGATAGACAACTATTTCTGGTTTTAGAATTAGGCATGCTTGTTATTCCAGCAACCCTTTCCTGAAAATTACAAATTGTTGTGGTTGTCTTCCATCTATGGGACTTTGGGCTCTTTGAGTTGGTTTGGAAAAAGATGCACAGTATGTAAAGTGTGTCTCATCTTGAAAGAGAACACCCTCTTACTGACATCTTTTAACTAGTAGTGCTTACTCAATACATCCAAATTCCATTCTGGTGACTTAAGGACTCAAAATACATTTTTACTGTTCTTCATCCATGCTGTCCTTAAGACAACAAATCATGGCAAGAATCCAATTTGCAACTAAAGAGCTGGAGTATGTTCTTCCTAGATATCCTCAATAGACCTTCTTAACAAGTAAAAATATCACCCAAAAGCTTCCTCTAGCTTCCAAAACTTTTTTTATGGATAGTAATACATGAAACAGTTCATTTCTGGTTTAGTCAGGTCGGTTTTGCACAATTAACAGCTAGCTAAGAGAAACAAGAGATTTTATGTACAAATAAAAAAAGCACATATATGCGTGTGTCTATATACAAGTACGCATACACCCGCACACTAGAAACATGCCATTTAACTTCTACAAGATGGTTTTCACAACGAGACCTCACATGATCGTCTGCCAACTGGATCTAGATCCTAATAAAAGGTTCAGAGCACTGTCCTCAGATTAAAAACTCCCAAGAAGAAACATCTGTTTTACTGCAAAGGTAGTCCAAATGCAAGTTTATACCCTACCTAGAACACTGTTGCTGGTTAGAATTTAATGGGTATTGTGGCACAAAAGAAGAAAATCATCTTCATTTCTCACACCATCATGAAATAGTAAAAATCTTCAGAGGCAAATCAGGCTTTTATTCACAGGAATAAAAGCAATTCCACCCTGTCATGGAAGCTACAGTTACACAGGTTAAGCTTGAAATGTTTTTTTTTTAAAATGTATAAAGCAAAACACCTCCAGGATTTGAAGCTTTCTCATTTAAACCATATAGAACATCTCCCTGTATATTCACCATATACTACATTTGTGGTTCTGAAAAGAAGGCATTCACATTGCAGGTTTTAGGTATCTAAACTGGGCAAAAAACACCTCGATTTGAAGCTTTCTCATTTAAACCATATAGAACATCTCCCTGTATATTCACCATATACTACATTTGTGGTTCTGAAAAGAAGGCATTCACATTGCAGGTTTTAGGTATCTAAACTGGGCAAAACTCAAAAAGCGTAAGATGTGAACGTGCAAATGGAAAGCGAGAGGCATCTCCAGGGGGCATTTCTGAGCACCCTGATTAGATGCTTAAAATTTGATTGCAAATTCCCCCTCCCCAAATGGCCATGTGTAAAACTGCATTTCTAAATTATTGTTGCAAAGCTAGTGCAGGTTTCTCATTAAAAAATCCATACAACAGTGGGAAGAAATCTTCCGGCAAAATGTTATAACAGAGGGGCCACAATGACATTTTTATTAAAATAATATTAAGAAAGTAATAATGTAGGCAAGACATAAAAAAGAAGAAATGAATTAATCAAGCAGTCACTGTAAATCATCAGTGAGGTTACTTTTCATACAGCAACTTCAGGCAGAAAAGACTGAGCCTACCTGGAGATCACAGGAGTCAGAAGACTGCAGTTTCTGTATTGTATTATTATCACGTACAATTGCTAATCAGACAGCAAACACATTCTGTACTGAAAATCTCACTCCACCCAAAACTTGCTCACAACTTGAGAGCTTTCTCTAACAGTCCCTAGGCTTTGCAATGTATCCATCTACACCTGAATAAATTCCTTTTCTTCAGCCGATCAGAAACAGGTTTTATTTTTAAGAAGATGTAACTTAGAGTGACACTGACACCAGGTGACTCCAGTTTCAGTTGGGTGTGATGCACACGTGAATAATGTCTTTCATGTCTATGCAGTAGAAAAAGGTAACTATTTGGCTGCCGCTTCTAGCTACTCAAAAGCTGTGCACTGCAAATACATGTGGAATAGGAAAAGGTTGTGTTTCCCCACTCTTTTTGTGCATGAGACACAGGGTAGCAGAGTACATGAGAAAAAAACCTCAAAATGAGGGACAGAAGCTTAAAGACAACTCTTCTGCCCTAAAACACAACTACAAATGTCACTGTAGCAGTCAATATTTCAGTGTAAATACCACACAGTGCCTCACACACAGGGTTTTCAGGGAGGGATTAAACGTGAGACTATCCTGAGGTTGGCTATGCCCTGACCTCAGCTCTTCACCGATGAAAAGAAAGCCCAAGGAGGAGCCACTAGGGAATTAACCCCAAGCAGGTTTCAATGCAGTTCAGATTTAGTCTGTGATTACCTGAAATTCAGACCTAGTGAGAATCACCAATCCCAGGCCATGCTTTTGAGGTGCTATTTATTCTCCTGTGCTAAATTACAGCCAGTCAATAGCTGTCTCCAGGCTCCTGGGGGAAAGAAGGGTTCCTGCAGAGGTGTCAGAGATACACATCCCTCCCGCCGGCCGGCGGCGGGGGAGGGGCGAGACGGCGGCCTCCTCTGCCTTCACACCTCTCCGCAGCACCTTCCTATTCTATTTCTGAATGGGAAGGCAATTTATGATGCTGAATCAGCTGTTTTACAGGGCTACCTCAAAATTGCACACTCCAGCTGAAGGATAAGGGCCCCAATATGTATCGTCGCTGACTCAATTACATCACAAGTCTACCAGATTTAAAGATTTTCCTAACTCTGGAGTCACTCAGCATCTAAGAATTTCAGATTTTGTTACAAAACATGAATCTCTCAACCTCATGGTGAAGAGCACTCTTTTTAAAAGTTCAGAAATAGAAAGCAGATTATGAAAACCTTTCAAAAATAATTTTGCATCAATCAATCTTCAAATATCTGATGCCCACGATATAATATCTGAAACTGTTTAGAAACTTAAAATTGTTTTAAGAATATTTACATTTGACTTTCATGTGTTAATGTTATTTTTATTAACAATTATCAATACAGAGTAGAAATATATACTTACTTTTTAAAAACAGCCTGTATTCCACTCATGTTCCACTTTTTAATATTGCTACTGGGACATACATGCAGCAATTCACAGATAACAAGGAAGCACAATCATTTAGATAGAAATTGAAGACAGAGTAAATTGGATGTCTCTATATTCTTATTCCTCAGACTCTTTCTTTCTGGCCTAATATCCCTCTAGTTTTCCCGGCAATGTTCCTGTCAAAGGTCACAGTCTGATCCTTAAATATTGAATACTGCACATGTCCCTAGTAAGAATCAAGAGTTTAGAAATATGGAACTGCTTCAGAAATCTTCATGTTTGATATACTTTTTTCCTTTGGAATGTGCTTTTCTCCCAGAGGGAGGTGCACACATTAGCATATAAAATCAATACATTGAGTGTGAACTTTTGTGCTGTTTCCAAAGGGGATTTTAGCCTGTAAAGTATTCAGATACATATGCATTTATGTGCAAAAAAGTGACCTGCCTATTCACGTTATATAAAACACTTAAACATAATTTTGACAACTCATTTATGTATTGAATTGCAGCCAGCTATACAAACCAAACTCTGCAGCTGCATCAGTGAAGCAGCAGAACAGTAGCCATAAAGGACAAATTCTCCTCTTAAGGCTGAAATATGTTGTGGAGATTGTGACACAATTTTAGGTGAATCTGCATATACTTCATTGTAATTCTGTAGGAGGTTTTAGGCATTATTCTTTGTAGTAAAGACTTCCAATTTGCACCAATTTTATCCTAGTGAACTAAGAACTGAGGTTGTTCCTATATAGAGAAACATCGTATCTGATGTTTACTGCACATGCACAAGCATCCCAACCACAACAGCTTTCATTTCTGCTGAAGCAGAACCAACCCACTCACCTTCCACAAAATTTCCGCTAGAGTTGCCTAAAACTCAGAGACCAGCTTTATCCAAAGAATACAAAACCACAGCACTCTAGATGAGAAGGATTTGCTGATGAGACTAAAAGCAATTGCTGTTTTCCAGGGTGGCATAACTCTTGACAAAAAGTTTATTTCCATTTTCCTCTGGGGGAAATGAGAGGCGAGTCTGACCCAACAGCATATTTACTATTTCATGCAAACAAAAATAAACTCCAATGTCTAATTGTTTTCCTTGGGCCCTGTCCAAAGTGTTATGCAAGTGCATAAACAGCGAACAAAACCCCTCAGCTAGATCTTCCTCTCCAGCTGAACCATGTAGTTTTTCTGACACCTAGTGGCACGTAACTGTGGGTTTTTCCTTTGTAACTAATGGCATATTTAGAATCAAGTTATTAAATATAGTTAATATTAAGTTATTAAATATTATAAATATTATTAAGTCATTAAATCCTAGGATTTTTTGGCAGGATGAGGCCTTCAAAAAAGAAAATTGTATAGGACAACCCTTGCCAGCCCCCAGGTTCTCCCCTTGAAGAACGCATCTGCTGCAACATTTACTGAAGACCCACGGGGCACAGCACCAAATCCAGAAGATGCAAGGGGACATTCTACAGATTTTATGAATGCTTTCTTTCCAAATGCAAGCTCTAAGATGGCTTGCAGGCTTCCCCCCTCACCTTTAAGAGCAGCTGCAGCAAGTCACTGCAAGCACCTTGCTTAAAAAGCTGTGCTATTGCTCTGGAGAACTTTTCCTCAGCTGCTGCTGATGGATGGTTAAGAGGAAGACAAATCCTTCCCAGAACTGGCTCCGTGTGAGTTCTAGGCCTTCCAAATAAAGCGTGGGTGTTGCAAAGAAGTTGAGTGGATTTTCCTTTCTCTTGGAAGCACATCTTAAGGCAGCATCTGGTCACTTCAAAATAGTATAGTTAGTTATTCCTTGGGTTCTTAAAGCTCAGTAAATGCCCAGACACTTTAAAAAATGAACTATTGAAATGCAGCCCGCTTGAAGTTCTTGGATTAATTCACTGTATCAACAAAAGTTGCATGGGGAATGTGGAAATGACCACAAAGAAATTCTTCATCTTTAAGATTTAACATCCTGTATTCCACACGTTTCTCATGGTTTGGACCCAGTGACTTCACTGGGACTATGCATACATAAGTAAGTAATGCTGCACTGCAGGATCAGGTCTGTAAAGTAAAAAGCCGGTGCTGAGGATATGACATACGTACAACCCCTGGTTCAAGGCGGAGACCACCTCAGAGAAGCTCTAGCAGTCCAGCTGCATGGACAGGACAGCCGCCAGTGGCTACAGCGCAAGAAGTGCTCCCCTGGTGCACACCTTCCCGTTCCTTCTACCCAGAGGGATGCAGTTTGCATACTCCGAGGCTAAAATGGTAATGTAGATGTATTTTAGTCTAGCTTCTTCATGCATGAGCACTTTTCTTCCCTGAACATCGCTCATCTGCTTGTAACATGCCAGGATACTGAGCCAGCTGTGTTCCTCTGCATTGCCTGCCTGCCTCTGGTCGCACAAGGTACTAGCAGCTGCACAGCCATCTCGTCCACATGCTTGTGCTTCTGCCTCAGTATTGACCTGCTCTGTAAAATGCTTTAAATTCCATGGATTAAAAAAAAAAAAAGTCAGACTGAAGCTGTAGTTCTCCAACAGAAACAGATATAGCCAAAAGTTATCCCTTCTGTCAGAGAAAAAAAAGCACTGTGGACAAAGGAAGATTGAAAGACAAAAGTGACCGTGAGACTGAACGCTCCCAGAAAGATGGCCCTCATTACGTACATGACTGCCAAGTAGTAAGATAAATGGTGACACTGAATTCCCTGAGCTAACCATAGGAAAATCATAGCCCAGCTTTACATACGCTCGTGTCTCTGTGTGCCTCTGTCCTGTACTTCTCAATGACTTTGGCAGGGACGGATCTCTGCCTTTCTAGCTCCCATTCCTCTCTCCCTGTCCTTTTCCACCAGCTTCACACTGTTGAACTTCCTTTACAAGACAAAACAGAGAAGCATTTTGCTTCTCTATTACTCAGCAGTTACTACTCACAACTAAGTATTTTTAGGCAGAATTAAAGATAGATTCTGGTTTTCTTACTCATAAGCAGTCCCCCTGTAGTCCACAGAATTGTTAATGCAAAGTATTTACAAGATATAGAGGCAGAAATAAAGGCTTATCCTTTAAACAATCTCCTTAATTTCTCCCATTTCTGATGCTGGCCCATAGCTTTGCACATAACTAACATTGTTTTTATTTTTCTTTGTCTTAACACATAAATACACAACAAATGCATATTAGGTTTTTTTTTCCCTAAGACAATATTCTCTTTGCATTATAATTCTTTTATAATCTGAGAAAACTTTCTACCCGTATGCAACTGTGGAGTGCCTGACAGGCTCCCAACAGTATTTAGAAAGATTTTTCAGAGGAGCAATGCTGATGTGAGGCTTGCAACAGGACAGAGCACCAAGAATCACCTTCTTTGTAAAAAGGTGATGATTTAAAGGCTCCATTTTGGCATATGCAAAGCGCAGGAGAGTTCTCATAAGCACATCATCCTCCAACAAGACGTACAGATGGTGCAGAGGGAATTACAAAGCTTAAGAATTCAAACAGTGTTGTGCACATTAAATACAGAACATACAGTACTTCACAGTGTGCAGGAGAAGAAATCTTCCTTCCAAAAGAGACGTGTCACCTTGACGAGGATTTATTGTCTGTATCGCATGAATGTCTGCAACACCACTTAAATACAGAGCATATAATGAGTCCTGCAGTTATACTGGAGGGAACATCCTGTTTTATTTTTCATACAAGGCCTGATTCTGCTCTGCCTTGTACCAGTGCAAGGCAGGAGCCACTCTCCTGAAGTCCTTGGTGTTAAAGAGACATTTTCAAAATCAGAGCCATAACAGTTTTCTTCAAAAGAACCTGCCAAACCTGCAGCCCTTCCAGTTCAACATCCTTTCAGTGAGAATCACAGTTATCACTTGAGCTTGAACATCTTCATGGACAATTATAAAACTCTTCTTCAGTCAGGCTGTCCCAATTCTTGAGAGCAAGCAATTAATTTATGCACCAGGCTGTGACCAAAGTACTTTACATACAAACAGGAAAGTAAGAACTATCTTCTCTCCATTTTTGAAGCAGTATTGGCTATTTCTGTGGTCTTCTATGAGTGTACTAGTATTACATCCAACCAAGTCACTTGTAAACAGATTAACAAATGAGCACCACAGCCTGGAATTGGTAATAGGACAGAAGTGTTAAGTATTTTCATCCATACAAAGAGGGCATGGATGAAAAAGGACATTGTTTTGTTCTAAACTATGTATCCAAGAGTACGGGGCAAGGTTCTTCCAAGTGTTGCGTACCCTTAGCTCTTGTTTGGCTGAATGGGATCTGAACGTGTTCAGGCTTTTATGCATTGCCTTTCCCTAAAGCATCAGCTCACTTTCTGCAAGAGAGTGAAAGTTAAAAGCCCACCTGACTGCTAAAACCACAGCGCCAAGAAATATGCCTTCCATTAACTTTGGGACTGTGAAATGACACCTATTTGAAATGGACAGGAAATTTAAACACTTTTTCCAAGCACTTTTTTTTTCTTTAGTATCCTACTGAGAACCATTTAACCTCAGATGCTGGAAAATCCATGCTTTATTACAAACTGGGAATTTTCTTTGCATGATGAGTTGCTTTTGCACACATTAACTGAGATTTCATGATTCCCAGTGTAGCAATTGGGTTAAGCAAGCACCTGCACTGCAAGATGTCCAAACCTGACCAGATCAAGTTATGCTTATTTTTTGGGTATTGACAGTTAGTTGAAGCGCAAACTGTGGAATAAACAATTCCATTTAGTCCTGATCCCACTTTTTAAGGACCCAGGTATTATTTAAATGTTTGTATTTACACCATCTGGGCATTAGGGAATTGCCATCTGGGAGTTAGGAGTCAAAAGTCTTATATGGTCAGATATAAAGTCAACCAGTTATGCCTTTTAGTAAATCCCTGTAAATACTGGCCAAACAAAAAAAAATTAACCCCAGTCCTGGTGTAAGGTAATTAAAACGATATTACAAGTTTATCATTTCGGACCTCATCTTGCAATATGGTACCAGTTGCAGTGGGTCTGCCCTTGGTGTAGTATAATTCAGTTGTGGTGTAAATAAGACAAACACCTTTAACTTCACCTGGGTTGTATCTGCTTACACTGGAGCTAAACTTCCCCTGTGTGTTCCTGTTTATTTATAGGCAACATGGTAGACCAGGATGACAAAGTCACGTATCTCAATGTTGCAGTTACATTAGAACTAACATATTTATCAGGATACAGAAAATCATATGTTACTAAATACCACGATGTGTGGGAGAGAAAGATACCTGCCTTGCAGGATATTGAAGGAAGCGTCATGGTGGGTATTAGCTAGTTCCTGCCAGTGAAACCAGGTCATGATTCTCACAGGTGGAAACAGGAGGCTCTTGGCATTTCAAACATTTGTCCCTGCCCCTTTTGCGCAACCCTGTCAATGGAAAGAAAAGCAGAGAGAGACCCAAAACATGCCATGTCCATTCAAAACACATGGCTTGTTGGAGCATTGTACATCTACCCGAATAGCTTGTTGCCCTTGTCCCATTAGAGCACAGAAGCAGATTCACACTCAGGGATATAAAATTTGCACTTGCTCTTCTTTGCTAATCTGTAGGAAGAACAAGACCCGTTACCTGCAGAGTTTAAGAATTAACTTTGATAAAAAGATGACCGTGGCCCATTCCCAGCACAACAGTGACCATATACCCAGTGCGACTGCCTAACAATAAGGGGCTAGACCCATTTTTCAGCAGGGCAGCCCTACTAAGACCCACCCTGTTCCTTGACACTTTTAATCTTAAAGGCATCTCGGACAATAGCACAAAGATTGTTTTCTATCCTCAGTCTTGTTTTCAGTCAGTCATATCCCCTGGTAAATAATCCCCGGGTTACTTTCCAAAAAACACAGATGAACATTAGAATGGGCTCTGGTTAATATATTACCTAATGCTGTTCAAGGCTAGGAGAATTACCTGCTGGAAATTATCTGGAAGGGTCCTAATGAATACCACAAGGTTTCTGCTAAACAGACGTTCTTAGCCAGTCTAGAGAGATTCTACCTTGGATCACGATTAATTGCTTGGACTTCATAAGGTGCACCAGATGTCAGGGTCAGCAAGTCCTCTTGCTGCTCCAGGAAAACCGCCAGAAATATTGGTTGGCTATATTCCAGGGGACTGACTTCATGCGACAGCAGGATAGCAGTCACCAGTCGTCCTATAAAGGTTTTAATTTCAATCCTGATTTCTAAATGGTGAGAACTATAGATAAACAGGAAACTGCAGAGTTTTTTGTGCCTAGATGGACACACACCTACCAAAATTAATTCAAGCATGGCAAAGGGTATGTAAGATCCTTTGGCTGAGGCATGGCATAAACACTGGCCATGAAGAGAAACAGACTGGAAAGTGAGGAGGATGTTTTAATTATTCCCAATCAGACATGAATTAATACCTTTGACTCTCTTTTGTCTGCCTGGAGAGTTCATTTTGGAAATCCCAATATAAATTATTGTAGCCCTTTAACTGTAAGCTCTCCTGCTGACTAAGGTCAGCTCTCATCAAGCTGGTAAGTCTTCTCTCTGGGAGAGCCAGAGAAAGCTGCCCGCCCTTTCCACCCCAGAAAATGGTGGTGGCGGCTCAAAGCAGAGCAAGGCAGGAAGGCAGGTAGGAACAACTGATTTGTTATGACAACAGAAATCTGTGTTTTGTTTGCCTTCTTCACCCAAGAATAAGGGCTTTTCAAAATTAGATGGTTTAGGTCTAAAACTGCTCCCCAAATTTTGTTACTGAAGTTTCTAGAGATGGATACAGATGTCGTCAGATCAGTCTTTTCTTGTACCAAATCAAAGCTGTTTGTAACAGCAAGGACCAACTCGATATCATGTCCTGGAGGGCAAAAAGGGTTTAAAGAGGGTAAAAAGGACAGCAGGATTAGGTTAGATAAAAACACAGAGGACACAAGCAGCAGCCAGGACAGGTGTAGGGAACTAAAGCAGCCAAACAATGAATTTTTACCATTGCATAGTGACAGCTTCTTACAACAGAATATGAAAGCCTATGAGGGAGAAAAGCTAGGAGTGAAGGGTGCAGAGGGCTGCTGATATGGCTAAGTCTTTTTTCCAGTGGTTTAAAACATTTTACCTTGGATTAAAACCAATGCAAAGGGTAACAAGAGACCATGTCCACTGCTACCACATGCACAGCCCTGAGACCTGAACCCTAGCTAGACAGCTCTGGCCGGCTGAGACAAAGCATTCCTCCCAGACCTCCTGGTATTTTTTAGCCGTCTATTCTCAGAGAGTTTGTCTTTAGTGCTTCAGGCTGGTTTAGCCCTGGAGACCTTCAATCTTCTGTAAGTAAGTTTGTCATTGGAGAATTTGCTGTAGGTAAAATAAAGGGGAAAAGATGCTTGGAGAAAAGTAGAGATGCCCTCACTGGAAAGCTTAGTTTCACTGTAGTAAAGCCATCCATTTCCTCTAATGTTCATGACTCATTTACTGGACTGAATTATTTTTAGTTTAAGTGGTTGTTAAAGATGGGATTATAAGAGGTAAATGTATGCCTGAGTGCTATTCCAACCACTTTTCCTTGACACTGTGAATAGATATTGCAGCCATCATTAGATGGTTTGTACTTTAATGGGTAGAGAGCTCTTAATAAAAATATACTTTATACGCAGCCTTCATGTTAGCCTTTTTTGGCTCATTTATGATTGAATTTAAGCTATTTGATTCTCTGAAAAACATTCAAAAATATCCATTGCCTTTTCAGCTGAAACAGGAACCTTCTATAAATTAGGTCTCTAAGAAGGAAGGAAGATGCCAAGGGAATTGAGTATTCCATTCTACAGTTACCCAGACATTTCAAGCCTGTCTCTGTAAATTTCAGTAGACATCAGCTGATAGGTCAGTATGGAAGGGACATAAAAAATTAAAGCCTATAATCTACCCCTTCACAAAGGAAATGTAAACAGCACTTACAGTGCTAAAGGATTGCACTACAATTTATGACTCAGAATTTTTAGCCGTTTCATGATGGGCTTACTGTAGGTTTTCAGTATGTTATTTTAGATTGGTGGTCAGAAAAATAAGAGCGTGTGTGCTCTATAGAGAGCAAAAATCATAGCAATGACATTTCATCATCAGGTTACTAGAAATATTCACGTGTGTACAGTTAACTTGAATTCCTAACATCTTGGCTCTCCACTAATTCTTGCTGTTAATGTTTAACTTCATACTTGTTTGCTGCTCAAAAAGCTGTCATAATGGCAAATAAAAATAAAGATGGAAGAAAATTCTAGAGATCTTCTAAGACATTGCTCAATTTTTTAAGGGAACTGACTGACCTTTTGGTGGGGAGGAAACATACATCAAATTAATTGATTTAATCAAGGGGCTTGTACTGGAAATTTGAACAGAATCTTAACTAAGATGTCTGCTACCAAATGATTGGCAGCATAACAAGGAATAAAACACAGCAGCAGTCTCTCAGTGGCAACAAAAACTGAAGTCATAGATTTAAAATCTGATAGAACACTGTCATCTGGTGGCAATTTGAAGAGAGTACAGACTAATCTGGTTTTTGTTCCACAGGCTTCTTCCATTTGAAGAGGTTTATTTTAATAATCAATTCTTTTGCTTCAAATGATCTAGAACTCAGCCCAAGGTCTGGATTGTTCACATCATTAAAAAGGAAGTTTGGCACCACAGATCCTGCTAGTTAAGCCAGAAATAAGTTACCACAAATTACAACTCATATTCAAAGCAATGCCTTAATATTTTGGTTCTGCAGACTGTCACAGGCTCCTTCATCAACCCAGCCAAGATTTCCTGCTGGGCACAGAGCAAATTTGTGCAGAAAGTTCAGAGGAAGATGTGGAAGTGATTAGAAATCTAACAAAATTAAAAATTTGCATGCTACATGCAGGTTGTATCTTACTTAGCAAACTGCTGAGCAGGCATCTGTCTTAGCAATTCAATGAGTAAGTGTGGCTGGGAGAACTCATATAAAAGTGTTTAACCATGAAAAAACAGCTCAGCCATTTAGGTTTTCTAACAGTAGGGAGACACTATTCTTGGAAATGTTTCTGGTTTCTAATTTCAGAGAATTATTTGTCAGAGGGAAATCAGTAAGTCTCGGTTAAGATCTCAGCAGAGAAGTTTATGATCAAATATGTACCTGAATACCGGTTTTGAGAGAAACCCTAGGGCTGCACAATGACCCATGCCACAGCCTGAAAGAACAATGTGTGAGCCTGACAAAGGCAGGTTTATGTCCGTAATTTGGGCAGAAATGTATATGGAATCTTACATATATGGTCTCACCAGCAACAGCTTCCTACCAGGAGCTCCTGGTCCTGTGTTAGGTTAACAGTTGAACTCGATGATCTTAAAGGTCTTTTCCAACCTAAACGATTCTATGACTGAGTTCAGACCCAGAAAGGTGCTCAGCCTCTCTTCAGTCTCTCTCTCAGGCTGTCACTGTCCCTGGTGCACACTACTCAGGGACCTGCCAGCAAGCCATTCTGGAAACAAGTAGTTTACTGCCCTCCGGGCCACTGCTAAAGCTGCAGTGTGTAGAACCCTAGAAAGCTGCAGGACTGACTGATGCCTTTTATTATGTTTACTGAAGGAACTCAGCAAGTGATAACAAGTAATAAGACAGGGCAAGAAGTAGCATCTGTCACTGAAGGATCCAGGGTGATGCGAGTGCTCTGAATGCATTACAACAGCAAAACATGCTTGCAGCTCTGACGCAATACAAATGCAGGTGAATTCTACTGCAAATGGAAAAAACCCACATATTGAAGAGCTCCTCTGCATACTCAGAACAGCATGGAAACAAGGAAAAGCAGAATAAACAGGGCCAGACACTCAGCTGTGCTGAGCAGGGAGATGGAAGACGACCAGGTAGCTCCAAGCCAGCCAATTCTGTAACGTAAAACCACTTGAGGACTTAAAGGAATGATATGCTATTACCTACAGATTTCTTAAAACAGGCTTCAGTTCTAAGCATTTGTAGTTCTCTTGCCACAACGGAACAGATAGGAGAAACAATTGTGGTAGATGAGAACAAGCGTCAAAGGGTTAGTCTCTAGGACAAATGCCGAGGTTCTTATCTGGTTTCTATTCACACAAACTTCTGCTGCCTCAAATTAGAGGTTTGTGGGACAGACAGAAAGAGAACTAGATAAATTAGCCCTACATTTGTACTTTAAATTTCTGGCCTTGACAATATAGACAGGATTGTTTGCTGACAACTAAATCCCCTTTGGTAGAATTAGGTAGTTATCATTAATGGTCTGGTCACAGCACGGGAGGAGGAAGAGCTATGCAGTTTATCATTTGATACTGCTCTCTGGCAGGATGACCGCATTTTTCACTGGCAAGAATAACATTAAGAATTTGTATTTAACTTTCCCTGCTAATGATGAAGCTGGTAAAGTTTCAGATTAAGGTTAATTATACAGGATACAGCTCAGTTCTTATGCATGACATTTGGTCAGGACTTCAAGACTGAATGCAGTCTATTACTAGTTACTATTTGCTCTTTGTTTAAGCACAGGATTCATTCCTTGTCTTTGCAGTGAAGCTGTTGAGGCTGCCTATAAATTAAATTCATCAATCCAGAAGAAACAGTAGCAACCTAACAACTACATCAAACTCAAAATATAGCTGACAAAATTAAATGCTAGGTGAATTGCTGCCAAAACCAACAGTAGTACCCACCATTTTAAGCTTATAGGGAAGGATTCAGGACACCTGAATAACAGTTATGACAGTATGGGTTTTAGTTACCTCTGTTGACATCCTAAATGACAGTCTGGTCTGTCTAAAAATCACTGCACAATTGCGGAGGTGACCAAGTCTGTTAGCTGTCTGACTTGGAGAAAGAGACAGTTGTCTTCTACCTAAAACTCCTTGCAAACCAGTCCAAAGCAGACGGATAGACACCTGAGCAGCACTTCACCATGTCCTGGTGATCAGGGCACCCAGCTAGGATGGGAGACGGATAGATTTAATTCACTTTGGGGTCAGCCAAAGCAGAAAACCAGTGCTCTGACCAGTGGACCAGTACACCAGAGACAAGAAATAGCCTCACCATCACATGGACTGGTTTCCATCAGGACAGACACGTGCAATATTTTACAGTTCCCCATATTGTAAACTGAGAGCTAGATATCTTCCTCAGAAGAGCCAGGTCATCCTCAGGAGGCATCTCAAGTCCGCACGCTGCCAGGGGAGCGGGAGGCAGGTACCTCTGTAGATCGGCACCGGGAGATGCGATGTGTCTGAGCGAGGGCTTCCCCACCAGCTAAAAGGAGGGGGCTGTCTGGTTCCCATCCCTGCCTTCAGCCTGAACAGCTAAAGCTGATGAATTAGTGCAAATGTTAAGGACCAAAGCCAGGCAGATCAGATTGCCTCCATTTCTTTGTTTATTGCTCTAAGCGAGGTTTGAAACAAACAGTATCCTTTTTTTTGTTATTTCAGCCTCACTGGCACCGAGTAATCCGCAGGCAGAAGGAAGGAAGAACAGAGAGAAGGGTAAAACCAAGTCCATAGCTGTAACGCACTGCTCCTCTCCTTTCAATGTTACCATATTACTCAGTCTTATTTATTGACCTGCAGTTTGCCCCAGGCTCCCAGAGATTTCCACCACTGTTTTGAATAACTGCTTTACAGTAGGAACTGCAAATTCATTTAGGCCAAGGGTCACTTGTTATTCCTCAGGGAAGGAATATATTCAAACTACAAAGCTGTTGTCTCCTGTCCTTGACCTGAAGGATCCCTAAGGATCTGCTCTTCTACCCACACAAGAGACAGGAGCGGGGACCGACTCTCTCCGATACCCGCACAAGCCTCCTCACAGGGAAGCGGCTCCCTGCGTGTCTAAGGGCTCTTGGGGGAAGAACAGCAAGCTGGCTGTACTCGTGTATTTCCTTCCATCAAGGATTGCATCGCCTTCACTCAGCACCTTAGGCAACTTCAGGTGCCTGCTAGCAGCATGTTAAGCAGAAGCAGGCAGTGCCTGAAACTTGAATGAGCAATCCCAGGGCAGACTTACCTGTACCTGCCAAAGCCTTAGACTCCCCTACCACTTTTCTAAGTGTCTGACTAGCTAGGGATCTGGGACTACATATGAGCATTTGAAGGAAGGCCTTGAGAAAGTACATGGAGAAGACTGAATACAACCTGAATGTCTCATGTTGCCTCTTTCCTTTTAACCCTTTAATCTTGAGCAGGATGGCAGAGGAGAACAGCTTCCTGCAGGTAAGTGAAGGTAGAAAGTCAGAGCAGTGGAGAAGAAATAAATCAAAGATGAAGAAAGAGGAGTAGAAAAAATTCAGATTCCTGTCCCCAGACAGATGGAGAGGGAAAGAGATATATTTAACAGCTAGCTGTCTTCCAATGGTGATGTGAAAATTACTAAAATCGCAACAGCATCATGTGAAAAGAACACAGTATCGACTGCCAGGGACAATGATGACCACAGCAGCCAGTCTGTAAGCACAGGGCTGGAAACACTCAGGAATACTCCAAAAGTGATCTCAGCCCACTGACAGCATCAGGAACTGTAAACAAGGACATGTTGACAGATTCTGTTACTTGTCCAAACTGTGCAAGGTCACTACACACGCAATTGCTATTCCTGAAGACAAACTAGTTAGTGGTAGAGCAGCATTTGAGGAAAAACACGTGCAGGAGATTGAATGAAGTTTAGGGGAACCTACCCTGCCTGGAACAAGAGCAACAGGCTGGTAAAAGTCAGGAATTTGTTCACAGCCATAGCCTAAACACAGATGAGGCGTCAGGTAACTTAAGGAAAGCATGTGAAATATGTACATGAATTGGCTGGGGACATGTGTGTGGGGTTTGTTTAAAAACAAACCCTTCAAGTGCAGGAAAAACAAGTTGCAAAGAAAAACTTTGGATACACAGAAGAAAATCAGATTAAGGATACTTCATACACGAGACACCGGCAATTGTTCTGCAAACAACTTTTCTTGCCTCTGGCAAGGAAATACAGTAAATGAGATTTTATATGTCCATAGTATTGGTGTTAGTACAATCAAGCAAAAAAAAAAAGTGCTTATAAAACTCGGGAAAGCATCCGCTGTATATTTGATGACAGCCTAAAAGCCCACATGAATGTCAAGCAAGTGACAGAGCCCTGGCAGATGTGCTAGGTTACAAAGACTCCTTTGCTTAAGTTACAAGCAAGAACAAGAAAAATATAAATACTAAAACTCAAGTCAGCATAGACAGCACAGAAATTAATGCTTTCAGGTGAAGCACATGAATTCAACTTAATGACATTGAACTGAGGTCAAACCAAGCCCCACGAGATGTGAAAAAAAATACACACACTCTGGAAAGCTGCTGAAGGTTGCTATGCTATGTTACTTTCCAAGATAAAAAAGCTAGGTAAATTAAGAAGCAAGTTGCCACCAAGACATCAGATGCTTTTACATGTTGTTTCCCAACATTTTGCTATGTGACCATTTGGGTAGAGAGATTGCATGCAATCTCCAAGTATTGTCATCAAATCGATAATGCAACCAGAGCTAGAAACATCAGTGCTTTATGATGGTTTATCATTTATATTTTTTGAAGCAGAGGTAACTGCGTATGATGCATCTATGGAGTCCACAGTATTAAATACTAGTTGGATACATCCATGAAGGCATCAGCGTCTGTTCTTGTTGGAACTGTAGACATTACAGCCTAAACATCCAATCTTTACTCTTGGCCCTTTCTCTTCTTCCAGAAAACCTTGCCATGAGGTAGTTGAATAAAACATTCATATGTCAGATATGAAAGCCACGTTAAGCCATATTAATAAAATAAACTTGACACTACACTGATGTTATCTTCCTTCTTGACTGTATTATAACATAACTCATGACAAACAGCATGATTGCTGTCATTGCAACTAATTTAACAGCAGCTAATTCAACAGCAGCTTTTGCCTTTCAGAGAACTGAAGGTTTTGCTTCTCTAAGTTAAGGTTTTATTTGATTTTTCTTGCACATTTAAACAGTATGACTTTCTTTGATCACATAGAGCTTTTCACATCAAAGGGAGAAAATGTGGTTCTTTCTGCCAAGACTATATCCGAGCTGTTCCCCATTCACTGTGGTTTACTCACCTCCAATTGAGAGGGATTTTTTTAATATATATAGTCTGCAAGAAGATTCTCACAGCTGTTTAGCTGCAAGAGTACTGATTTCTTCTTAGGGGCTGGCTAGCTGGGCTTCATATCTGTCACCTGAGACAGCACTGCCATCAACCCAAGCACGGATGTATATCACAGCTGAAGGACTTAGATCCATCATTCAAAGATCTGGCAAAATAACCAGATGCAACTGACTCAGAGGTGTTACTGATATTAGCATACAACACTGATCATAGGATCAAGGGGTAGCTCTAGTTGGAAGGGACCACAGGAGGTCTCTAGTCCAGCCTCCTCCTCAAGCAGGGCCAGCTATGAGATCAGACCAGGCTGCTCAGGGCTTGATCCAGTTGGGTCTTCAAAACCTCCAAGAACAGAGCCTGCTCAACCTCTCTGGGCTGCCTGCTCCATTCCTTAACTGTCCTCATGGAGTTCCTTATATCTTGTCAGACAATCTTCCCGCAGATACTGTGGGGCTGCTGTTGGGAGCCCCCAAAACCATCTCTCCTCCAAGCTGAACAAGCTGTAGTCTGTCAACTTCTTCTCACAGGGCAAGTGCTCCTGCATGACCAGCTTGGTGGTTCTCCTCCAGACTAGTTCCAGCTTATTAACATCTTTCTTGAAGCAAAACTAGATTCAGTATCCCGATTTGATCAAACAGGTGCTGAACAGGGGGGATAATCACTTTCCTCGATCAGGCTACGCTCCTATTAATGCAGCCCAGGATGCTGTTGCCCTTCACTGCTGTCAGGGCACGGTACTGCCCATGCTGAGCTTGCTTCCCAGCCAGTCAGTACCCAGCCGGTATTGCTGCAAGGGTTTATTCCTTCCCAAGGTTATTCCTTGCTTTTGTCCTTCTTGAATTTCATATGGCTGAGCCTTTGCCTGACTAAATGATCTCAGGAAAAAGGTTAATTTTCCAGTTAGAGTACTCTGTAGTGTTGCTTGCATAAGAATAAGTTTTATATGTCGACTTTCTTCTGAAAAATACCATTAATGCAAGTATTCCAGTGACTGTAGACTCAAAACAGAGGTTGTACTTCATTGGAAAGTCCCCTACTTCAGGCAGACATCCAGCTGCATCCAGAGCTGCTTTAGTAGGAAGTGCTTCCAGCCCTTCAGCCAAAGTGGAAACCAAAGCTGTTCAAATATTCATTGCCTTCAGAAGTTATAAGCAAGAGTGCAGTATCTCTTTAGTTTTATACCCCAAGAGACCACACATTGAGTTGCAAGGGATTTTTTTTTTTTGCCTTCACTCAATATTAACGATAGCATATTTTATCCAGTCATAAGTACCTCTCAACTTTTTGTCTTAGAGAGCTACCAGCTGGCCTGTAGCACTTCAGCTGTACAGGCAGTTTGTCCATAACCCTCTAAGCCATGGGGGAGCCTAGATGATCCATCCTTTACACACTGAGATACCATGCAAAACCACTTGCTTTTGGCTTAGTCATTAATAGATTCCTCCAGAGAAATTCTTAAATAAAATTCCTTCTCTATAGTTTCTATTAAATGGGGGTACTAAGGTCCCCTATTTGTTAACTTTCTAGTGGGAAGAAGCCTATGACCTGATTTGGAAATTACCCCTCAGTGCTGTTATTGCAAGGCCATCGAACTCGCAGCTGAATGGTTTCTCCCCACCCTGGTCTTACTTAGGGGCGACAGTTATGTCTTAAAAGACCCTAGACAGCTAAAATCAGGTTTGTAGTTGGACTTAACCTGCTGCTCCTGGAGTGCTTCATATTAGGGATGCTGGGGTCTATTGTGAAAGTACACCTGAACCAGTGGGGTTCCCAGCAGGAGCTGTGCCTCTGCATCTTAATGGCTGTGGGGAGTCTGTTTGAAAACAGTCAGCTCACTCCGGGGAACTTTTCCTCATGCAGAGGGAAAGTGCACAGTCCTTGACCGATGGTGTGATTTCACAGACAAGAGTGTTAGTGACTCCTTACACAGGGCAACCACATGTTAAAACTTAACAAGGTTCATCTGAAACCCAGATAAGTTTATAGGTTGGCTAGACATGTGGGCAGCTGTAATCATCAATATAAACAGGCTTTCAAACAACTAAGTAATTAATGATTAAATGTCATTAAATAAATAATCCACAAGGCACTGGATAGAAGGAGCAGGCAGAAAGGAGTATCCTAATGCACAGCAGGTCCTTTGTCATTTTTGATCTCTGGATACTGATCCAGCAGCAGAGATTCTGGCTCACTATATTTAGATCTCAGACACATGATGCTTAAGCTGCCATATGCCATGACAAGGGTTGGGATCTTCCAGAAATAATTTCTAAGTACAAAGGATATGTGCATTTAATCAGTTCCTCAACATCTGTTTCATAACATTGCATAACTTATCTGGGTGGTTCATCAGTTTAGTTTCTCCTATTTGCAGCAATTGATCAACCAAGACATTGACAATTTAATAACTTTGTTTTCTTCTTACCATACTCTGTTTGGAGTGCTTTGCTTTGACTCTTGTGACTAAGCAAATGAATACTATGATTCTGCTTTGCCCCAGGAAAGTGAACTGAGATCCGTAATTCCAGCTTTTGATGAGATTTTTTACAAGATGTTTGCAGGAATCTAAGAGAACTCTGCATCAGAATTAACTTTTCTATTAAGTTAGTCACATTACAATTTACCCTTCCAAATACTCAGAATGAAAGTGCCCCTCATTTGCTTACAAAGGCCACATCCTACGACGAGATCCAGCAGCTCTTCACAGATATCAGAGCCACGCACTAGCCAGAAGACACAGGGAAGGCAGGAATGGAAAGGGACTAAGCAGACTTCTCCCTTTTCCAAGGAAGGGAAACCCAGGTAGACAGCTTGAAGAGAACCAGTCCCCAGGGAACCAGAGCTCGCTTACAGATGCTTGCACCTTAAGAAATATTACCTTGTCTTTGGCAAAGCCAAGAATAATCCCAGAATCTAACGCAAGAAGATAACAAAAGCCATACTGTCAGAAGATCAACTATTTCCTAGAATCATAGAATATAATCACTTCAGCACTATTAAGCAGTAATGAGTAGTTGAGAAGGCTGTTTCAGATTAAATTTGCATGGCATGCTTATTAACACCATTAGTCACAAAATCTCCATGGGACCTGCATGCAGTTTGACACCCCATCTGAATGTCATTGGCTGTGCAGACAGGGAGACAGCCTTGTCAAGACTCTGACAGTTTATGACCACCCCTTCTGTCTGCCAGCGTCTGCTAAGATTAAACACAAGATTAAGCTCTGCTTGCCAGCAAAGCCCCATGAGATATTTCCTGTCCTCTCAAAGTATGACTGACCCTCAAGAAGCAGAAGCAGCACAGTAGTTACAGACCAGTATTAAAGCAGGTCCAGTATACAGTCCAGCTCTATACCTCCAAGACAAGCTTTGGCACTAGGTATGTCTCAAACCCTCCTCTCCTCTTTCCTGCATCTCCACCACATCCTCTTTCCCCCATATCCCCAGAAAATAACAACCCCAAGCATAATATCTTTGCAGGTTTGCAATGTGGAGTCTAGCATATTGCTTTGGATATAGCATCAGAAGTGTTCTTGTACACTTTTATATCACTTAACTGAGGGTTGCAAAAGAACATATGTGAATAAAAGCACAAGATGGCATTTCAGTCAAGTTAAAGGATAGAAGTTTTTTTTTTTTTTAAAAAAAAAGCCTTGTTCATACATTGTATAATTCAGCTGCGGAACTTGTGGCCAAGCAATTAGCAAGATTCAAGAAGCTGGATATTTATATGAATAACCAGAACTTCCTTTAGTTACATATTTAGTTACAGCCATTAAATATTTTTACACTATTATGTTCTCCACTTCAAAATTTAATCTAAATCTAAAGACCAAAATGGGATTTAATAATGCACATCAGCATTTCATACACCTTCCTGTGGATCATTTGTACTGGCTGGATCCAAGGATGAGACATGGAATAACATTAAATATTTTACACTATTATGTTCTCCACTTCAAAATTTAATCTAAATCTAAAGACCAAAATGGGATTTAATAATGCACATCAGCATTTCATACACCTTCCTGTGGATCATTTGTACTGGCTGGATCCAAGGATGAGACATGGAATAACATGGACTTTTGGTATCATTAGCTCAGGCCTCGGGAATACTATGATTTTCTATGCATCAGAACATAAGTACAATGCAGAAGGCAGAGGTATTCATGATTACAATTTTACAGATAGGAAAATAATGCACAGAAGTGAAAGAACTTCTCAGCTTCATGCAAATAAGGAGCAGGACAGAGAAGTTAATTTTCGAACCTCTGCTCTAAAGATTTCTTAAAAGCAATTCAAAAGTACAGTGCTGTGATGCACATTCATACAGAAAATGATTGAGATGACTGAGTGTCTATTTCCAGCCTGGTTTATGTGCAGCTTGTGCTGAACTCAGATCTCTGCAGATGTCCCTAAACAGGACCACATTTCAGTGTGTTTTGCTACACAGACTTAACTATCCTTCTTATTCCTTAAGCCCTCTGTTTACTTTTTCTTCCTGTTACCTTTTAACATCAAATTAAAATACAGCTCCATTATTAACTGTTCCACACTATGACAACTTAACGCTCCTGCCTATCTTGCCCTTTCAAAAGAGACGATATTCAGAAAATACACTGTGCATGTGTTCCAAACATCACTCCTCTTAAGGCTTTCCAAAGTTACCTGCAAGTGCAGAGAACATCGTGTGAATCTTTCCTACCTACACATTGGAAGAGCAGCAGCAAAACTTTATGGTGTCCTGACAGAGAAGTGTTTAGGCTTTTCCAGCTCAACAAAACACCACAGTTTGCTTGGACAACCCTGCCCTACCACCTCATCCAAAGTGTTTGTTTCTTGCCATCCTGATGAGATGAATCTGGATCTCAATTCAGCTGGTCACTCTGCACCAGTACTGGATTACAGCTGTGGCACAATGCAGCAAGCACATCTGCTACTCAGGATCAAATGGTGTCCAGGTGTGGTTAAAGGTGACTGTGGAACAGTTGCTAATCAAACTTCACTAACAGAGGCTTTATTTCTCCCAAGAGTTATGCAGACTTTATCCACTAGAGTTATAGTTCAAAACAAAGCCTCAGGCTTGTGAGAATTCATGAACCCACTTAAAGAAGGATGCTAAGCGCTACTACATAAACCATAACCTCTTGCCTAGTAGCATCCAGAAATATTTCTGCTGCCAGTTGTATGCAACTCTAAGAAGAATGAGAACTTAAAGGAGCAATACATCCTAAAGAGCATGACGATCAGAACATAGTATTGCTATTGACAATAGTAAGGAGGATAAACTTGTAACACAGCTCCTAAAAAGGAGCGAGGAGCAGGTGAAGTGTACCATACAGTGTTTTGAAGCCAGCTTCAAAAATGGATGTCAGCTGGCAAACTACAATTCAGTTTATGGCTTGTTCAGCAGGTGTAAATCATATTTTTTCCTCACCTCTTATAGCTTCCAAGGAACTACAGCTGGTTTCTGAAGCCTTCAAATTGATCCAGTCCCTGAGAATTGAAACCCTTCAAAGTTAAGGTGTATGGACTCAAAGCTTTGATTTCATCTGGCTCCGATCAGCTGTAGTAGTACAGGTTTAATTAGCATGTGAGTTCCTAAGGGAAATAAGGCCCCTTATAGTTTGTATTCCACTGAAAACTGCATGCCAGATGCTATGGAAATCCATATGATCCGTGCCAAAAATAGGAAAGGAAAATAGAAGAATAATTATTATTACAACAGAAGCTTCAATAGGATCCTGGAGTTTTCTGCTTCTTTGTAATTTCAAAAAAATTAGGTATGCACACTCAGTTCCAAAAAAATAACCAGTTACTTTTCACCAATTTTAATTTTTCTTTAAGGGCTAAGGTTTTGCCAAGGGGCCCATATGTCCCTTTTCATACAACCAAGTGCAGAGCCAGACAGCTGTGCACAGCATGCATGAGCTTCCAGGACACCCTCCTGAGGATCAAAGGTCCCGTGTCAGATTTTGTCAGCTGGGTCCGTATTTCCATTTTGACTTGTAACAGACATTGCATATAGCGCAGAAGTACCTCCAGGTTCCATGAGCAAGTCAGACCATCCTGTTCACGATCTCAGGGCTCGCAGACCCTAAGTGAACAGGGCACTATCAGGCCTTTTTGCCTTGTTTGAAAGCATGAATAGTCAGAGAAGTCTCATCCCACCGCAAGAAGAAATTACACAATACTCCAGTACTGATTTTCCCATAGCAAGAGGACAATTCTGTCCCAGCATACCTACATACCTCCTTTCTTACATTACTTAGGGGTCTATAAGGCCATGATGAGGTTGGTCCTAAAACAGTTCCTTTTCTGCCCTTGATACAGTTTATTGCCAAAAAAATCCCCAACAAAACAGTAAGGACAAGCTAAATAACTTGCAATTCTATTATACAGTATGTAGCTGTATGGAGTGGAAAAGTAATTGGAAAAAAATCATGACTGAGATAGAGTCCTTATCTTCCATTTTTATTATATAAAAATCCTCTGGTGTAGTTTAATGTGAGCATATTAATTTGGTTGAGAACATTGAAGTATGTTGCCCAAAATGTGTACTTTAGGAAAGCAGAATGTTATAGCATATACTGAAGTTGCCCTTGGTATGATTTTTGTCCGGTTCTAGGCCAAAAGCTATGCGCACAGAGAAGTTCATACATGGGCTAACAGAGGAAATAGTACAGTCTGTACAGACAAAACTCCTGTGTTGAGCTACCTGCTTTCTCAGTGCCAAGAGAAATTTCTGATCATTAAATGATTATGTATTCCCCCTGCCTGAGGAAATTCACAATACAAACAGCCATAGCAATATAATGCACTGCCATGCTGAAGAAAGCTTCTCATTGATGAAGCATAGGAGCTTAAGAGCATTGACTAAAGTGTGCTAAGAAAGACATCTCACTAAGACAGGTATTTTGCCAACTGTCCTTAAGCAATTCCAATGGCTTTCAGTATACATGCACACTTAATTCATATTAAGTGTGATTTGAGTGCCACCCAAATCTGATCCAAACTTGCATGCTCCGGTTCATTTCTGGCTAATTGGGAAGGAGACACTCTAGTCACTTCAGAAGAAGTCACTTGCATAGGATCCCATACTCCAGTGCTGTGAGTTCATTTTCCCCCTCATTTCTTCAGCCTCCAACCACAGAAGCTACTGCCAGCAAAGGGGAGGTGTTGCTCTCTACCAACAGAAGGTATCTGTCTGGTGTCGGAGGGTTCCTCCAAGCAAGGATCTGTGTAGGCAGTGACAGCACTTCCTGCAGTTTCAAACACTTCTTGACTTGCACACATCCTTCCAGCCTGTTTTTAACCCAAGGTTTTAGGGAGTTCGGTAGAGCAGGGAGTATACCTTCTTCCTTCCATTTCTTCTATTAGGTGTAAAATGGGTACCAGTTGCACAGAAACCCCAGAATAGGAGAGTATCAAACAAGAAAAGCCAAACAAGAACATTCAGGGCAGCAATTCTCCAGGTGTGGGTAACCTTTACCAGGGTACTAAGCAGCTAAAGACTATTGCAAAAACCTGTTGCAAGTCTGCATCTGCAACCACTAGCACCATATAACAAGAACTTAAACACAATTCAAAAGCTATTTCACAGTATCAGTTCTGTTATCCAAGACTGAAAATAACAGAAATTACCATATTCTCTTAAGGTAATTTTAAGGTCAGTTATGCAAATATTAGCAGGATTTCAGTAGGAGCACAGGATGAAGAAAGAAATAATGAGAGGATGCAGGAAATTGAGATGGTAGTAGTCCAAGGATGCAACAGGAAGCAAAGAGGAAGCCCCAGAACCTGACTAGACAACAAAAGCTCAGGAGGTTTTTAAAAAAAAAAAAGTCACTATCTAGCCTGTTGCCGTGCAAATGGTGCCACAGCTTAGCAAGAGGTCTCACTGCCATTGTTAGTTAGCCATGGTAAAAATATACGCAGTCCTCCAGTTGTAAATCAGCAACTCCTGACCAGTTGCTGCACAGGTGTTATTAAAAGTTCATATGCCTGTCGTATTCATACCATTCAGCAGATGTTCTTATTTTGTATTACTGTTCTTGGCTTTGCGATCAATTACAGTTCCTGGATGTAGACAATGTTCCGTATTACATAATGCTTCTGAGTTTCTCTTCATATTCACCCCCAAGTGTAGCTGTTCATCTTTTGGTCTCACATTTCAACAGCAAGCTCAGCTGCCAGTGTAAGGACCTACTGGATGCTAAGGCAAGCACAATACTTGGATTGTCTTGGTGCTTTGTTTTAACCCTATGCTGAGTCTATGAGGCAAAACCAGCTCACATCCACTTTTCCTCACCTTAATTAACAATTGCAATGATTCCTAAAGATCATTCACTTTTTTTTTCCTCTAAAGTGCTATTTCAGTTGCAGCACACTGGAGAAAGCCAGTATCAATTCTTTATTGTCACTGGTCTGATCAGGACAGGGCAACAGTACCTCTTTGCTTCCTGATTGTTGCCACCACTGTAAGCACTGGAGAGATGAACAGGCCAAAACTTCACAACATGATGTCCCTAACACTTCTTCACACTCTACTCACCAGCAACATCCTTAGTAATTCCTCTCTTTAGCTTTTCCTCCAAGCACTTCCCACAGCACAGGACAATAATATATGCAGCTCCCAGAACTCCTCAGATACTTACATCCATGACCAGATCTGGGACTGGCTTCCTGTGCCACAGCAGGATGCTATCAAGTCCTCACCTCCCACAGCACTCAGCTACTCTCCACCTTAGACTAATCACTCCTTTTCTCTCTTAGAAATGGGTTTAAGCATCATACTTATTCCTAACAAGGCAATCCTCTTCTCATGTTATCCATGCTCCCTTGCATACCTTATCCCACAGCTTCTCAATCCAGAACACCCTTTTCCTCCAGAAGATGCAAGCACCAGACCAAAACACATAACTCCCTTCTCCAGACTACCCTCTTCCTTTATACCCTAACTGGCAGCTGCCTTTTATAGCCCCATCATTATGTTAATTAGATCTTTCTGGTGCATGGCTGTGGGCTGAGTGAGTTCCCAAGGTGCTCAGCTGCTTTCTGGATCAAAATCCCCATCCTTGCAATGCTGCTCACTGTTAGAAAAATCCAAGCGAAAGGGGCTAGTTGATAACAGGCAGCATTTGGAGGTGGGATGTCTCCTTCAGTCGTCAGTTCTCTCGGGTGTTGAAAACTGGGTGTAGGGACTTCGTCCCAGAACTAATGCAGCTGTCACTCATTATTATATTCCTTTTCCATCATTTCAGAAAAAATGTTTTTAAAAATCATCAATGATAAAACAATTCCATAAGATGCAAGTGTGAATCCACCTGTGGAGGAACAGCAGTTCCAAGATTACCTCAGCAGTGACAGCTGAACAATGGACAACTGTGATGCTCATTGCTGTAGGTAAAGGACTGCCATGGTAGCTGTGGCACACCAAATAAAATCACCTGTGTCTGGAACACCAAATAGGAAAAATCCCAGTTCTGTTACAGCAGTTAATTTTAAAGGGCAGAACAAGAGTTTGGTTAGTACTTTAAGGGTGGTCTTGTAGTACGAGGAATGAGATTTTCAGTTTGCCAGAGATTCAAAAAATCTTTTAAGTTTTCCTTCCTAACTAGAATGAAGACTCAGAATTTGGTAATTTCCTGCAGAAAGCAGGTGTTGTTTCAGAAAGTACAAAAAAGTTCATGCTGACTTTTCTGAAATCAAACTGAACGAGGAGTCACCTTGAGTCCCCGAGACTTTTCTTTGCCTTTCAAACCTGGGAGATCCCCCCAGGCAGCCTCTCCTGGAGCAGTGAGCTCAAAAGCCTGTTTCAGTTCTGGAAATTTCTGCCTCTCTTTGGAGAGTTGAGGTCACCTCTGCATAGCCGTGATCTCCTGTAGGCTCCTTCTACGAGTTACATTCGTTGCTCAAAAAATCTCCATCCTCCTACATGTTCATTTGAGCTCTAGCACTGAAGTTAAATAAACCTGTCAAGGAGTTATGAGCTGTAACCATCTGAATTCTTCCCTCTGTAGCATGAAAGGTTATAAATAGAGTAGGAAACTTATAAAAGTTTCATGTCTTACCCAAGTCCTTTAACTGGCTGAATACCATGTCCGTATAGAGGATTTCTACTTTGGTCTTTGACTCTTTAGGTGTGGACCAGACATTTTAGCTCTTTCAGTCTTTGGTCACATTGGGTGACAAGTTCCAAGTTGGCCAGAGCCAACTTGATATTTTGCAAAAATGCTTCCTGTCCATGGCAGGCAGGCTGCTGATCACCTCATCAGTTCATCTTGCTATTCTAGGCCGGAGGTGTCACAACTGCACTTCCCATCTATCCAACTGTTCCTTCACAAAAAAAGTTTTTATTGTGCCTGGAAGTATTTTATCTGTTCTTTCTGGGGAACCTCCAAAACCCAAAGCTCCTTCAATCCTGTGAAGGCCTCAGCTTCAGTACTAGCCTTAACTACTTTTGCAAAGCTTCAAATGTTTCACGTGCCATTTCCTTCCTTTGGATCTTCATTGGTTCCTGCAAGCACTCCCATTTTTTGTCCCACCTCATCTCAACAGGAATATCCCAGGAATGTCCCAGTTTCTTTCCTTGCAGACAGGACCTCATTTGGCTGTAACACAAATTCCTAGCACAGTTCCCAGTGCAGATCCACACTTGTTTCAGGAATAACATTTCCCCGTACTCTGTACCTTCATCTGACACCGCAGATGATTAACACACAGCATTTCACACACACAGACCATATGCATGGGTGACAAGTGACTTGAACAAGCAGGCATCTCCTCTCTGTTCACTGATGGTGATATCCATGGGAGAAGGGACCCCACCCATGCAACTGGGGACAGTGCTCACTTTCTGATGGTGGTTTCTCAGTCATTCCTTTCCAACAGTCACAGCCTTTGAGAAGGCTGCAGCCTAGGTTTCTGCTGGGTGCCCATCAACTGCACCTTCAGCCCCTTAGTGCCAGGCGGCACTGCCACAGAGGTTGGCTCAAGGCTTACATGGAGGATGGCAAAAGAATTACTGCACACTTCACTGTGCAAGGCAAGCAGGGAGCTCTGCCCACCCAAACAGCTACAAAAAGATCAGTTTTGTTGGCCTCCGCCACACCTGATACTGCCCACGGGCACAGTCCCAAGAGATGCTGCTCCTCTGAGGAATGAACCATGCACAAGACCATCTGCATATAGATTAGCAGAGTTCTCTGGCCTCCAGGACTTTTTGCACCAGTCCATCTGCCTCTGGCCTTAAGACTCTTGAATTCTGTTTTCCTCTTTAGCCTTGCCAAATGTCTCCTCTTTCTCCATCAGTTTCCCTTAGCTGCCTCTTTCTCCCTATTCCCTTGGTCATTGTCCCATTGGGCAGGTGTTCTGGGCTGCTGTTTACCAAAACCATCTTCAGACACAGCAATTGTTCCCTCCTGTGCTTCCCACGTCTTGGTGACAAAGACAGGAGAAGTCCCATCCTGCTGGGGCCTGTCCACACTTTCACCACCCTGCTCGGGAAGTGTGTGCTCAAGCACCCTTTCCAGGGAGATGAAGATGGCTCTTGGAGTCAGGCTTCCCAGCAAGAGGGCTGTACTGGGAAGGACAGGTACATGCCTGTACAATCTGCCCAACATCCTTGCAGGTACGACCAAGTGAGGGAAGAGGGAAAGGGCTCTGCAGCCAAAGGGTTAGGGGCCAGCTCCCAGCTCTTCTGAATCCCAAAACACATCCCATTGTCTCCTCCCAGGTCATTCCCCAGCTTCTTGGAGGCTGCCTGCTTCCAACATAAGCTACCCAGTGGCCCTTGGATGCATGGAGACTCTGCCCACGCAGCGGCTGAGCACAGATGAGTTGAACACCTGTGGTCCGTAGGCGGTAAGGGTGTAAAACACCTAAGCCCAGGGCACTCACCCTAGAGAAGAGATACATGTTTTAAAATACAGAAATACCTAACTACTGACTGCTGCAAACCCCTTTTCATGTTGCCAAATGAGAGCAGCCATGGGGGGCCTTGCATAAAGGCTGCTGGCAAGACACGAGCCCAGACAGTCAGCCCACTCTTCCCGGTGCTGTGGGGACCTCCTGCCTTGGAGATCGGGAAGCAAAGGAGCATAGGACACAGGCCAGCCCTCGCTGGGGCCAGGGCTCATGGTGAACAGTTGGCCCCGCATGCTGGAGCCGGGACACAAGGTGCAGAGTCCTTAGCTAGAGCAATGCTTATTCACCGGAGCCAGCTCAGATTAGATGCAAATTTAAACACGGAGGTGATGTCTATACAGCTGGGCAGAGAAGCTCACAGCAAGCTGCACTTTCTCCACTGGCCAAGAGAAATGGGGTACAGCCCCATCCCAGGGGTACACTCATTTAGACAGACCTCACCCACACTGGTGGGGCCACCTGGAATCCCTCTGAGTCTGTCAGGCTTCGAGGACGTCCATATGAGATGAGTCTGAGGCAGATAACCCAGAGGAGGACAGGCTATGTGGTGATCTGGCCTTTAAAGGCAATGAGGACCAAAAAGTGACTCCACAGTGTCTCAGCCCTGAGGTGCTCTGCAGAATTTACAGCTCACAGAAATGAGCACCAGTCCCCCGGGGCTCGCTGCATGCCTCCTCGACAGTCTCTGTCACCACAACATGTACAATTGTGGCTACAGCAGGCTGCCCCACAAAGGCAAAAGCAAAGGACAAATAAATCACTGTCAGGATCCCCTCTCAGCCTCCACATCCAGCAGCTTCCCCATTACCCAGAACCACCATTGCCAAGGGATTGCCCTGCAGTGAAGACAGACGTCCACAGAGGCTGAGGACATCATAGATGTTCCCTCACCCATCTACTAAAGGTAAATCCATCTGTCAGGACCCCCTAGGAGCCAGTGAAATCAGGCAACAAGACACCCAGCATGCCCAGATGGCTGCTTGACAGAGCTGTGGGGGTAAAGAGGGACTGGCAGGAGGCCACAGAGTGCTCGGTAGCTGGCAACCCCAGTGCACCCACGAGCTGCCAGGTACGCTGATGCCATGCCAGGCACACTGCTCTGCAGACACCCCCCAAGGGTCCCCATTCCTGTTTTTCTGGGCAGCAGCTATCTTGACTCCATTCTGCTGCAGGAGGGAGGTGCTGGGTATTGTAAATATGCCATCTGCTCCTCTGCCCCATTCCCCAGGCATGTGCAGGAGAGAATGGGTGGCTTACAGCCCTCCTCCATGGAGAAAGCAAAGAAGAGAGCTGGCTTTGTTGCCCAACAGAAACCATCCACTCTGACTTGATAGCAATGAGGTGGGCTTACGGGTAGTTTCAGTATGCAGCCTGAGCCCCACGCACAGGTTACAAGTGCTGTGTCTTTAAGCAAAAGTGTTCATGCTGGGAAAAGAGGTTGGTATGAGCTTGGGAACAAGACCTGGTCCTAGCAGCATGCCCTGGTTTTGCCTCCGTCCTGCTTGGGTGGCCAAAGGGCAGGACTGTGCTCCAGTGGGACCCTTTAAAAATATGGCACCTCTTTTCTTCAGGTTTAGGAGATCCCAGCATAGACTCAGACAAACCACTTATTGTGCCAGGTGCTCCCTCTGCCAGCATCAGTCTCTAGGAGCACATCATCCATAAAATCCTCGCCACGTGCCATGCCAGCCGTGGTGGCAGAGGGGCACAACGGGGCTGACAAGCTGGCCACAGCACCATCCACCCACACAGCAGCTGCAGCCTGGGATATGCTCATGAAGGTGGCTTAAAGAGCAAGCACCAGACGTTCTCTAAGACACTCTTGGGACAAAGCATGAGGGCACTGGTGAAACTGCACCTCATGGGCAAACAGGCACAACTGAGGGCTGAGTTAAAATAACACTTCATTTAAGCACAAGTTTGTAGAAATGAAGTCTCCACATGCATTTAAATGATACAATATACATTCTTCTACAGCCTCAATGCAAGATTTAAGTTTAAAAAAAAACAGTGAAAGTCTTGAAATAAGCTTTGCTATCTTCATTTTGGCCAGAAGATGAGTTGGCATAAGTTATTCAGAAGGAACATGTTTTAGGAAAGGGAACATGTGTGCCTAGAAAAGAAAAAATAAAAAAAAAAAGGTATAGATTAAAAACTTCATGATCTCATTTGGACCATCTTATGTGAGTTACTGCCCTGGAAAGCAGAAAGTCTTTGCTACTGAATATAGGGGGAAAACATAATTTGCCCAAAAAATCCCATTGAAAGATTAAATAAAATCCCTTAAGCTAAAAGTACTCAGATGCTAGAGAATTTGTATCCATTTCCTATTGGCAATAATTATATAGTTGACTACAGCTTAACCAAACACTACAGAAAACAGAATATTCCTTTAAATACTCCCTTTCACTAAAAAAAAATGGGGATTTGTTCCTATTTGGATCCCCAAAGAAGGATTTGTCATTGTTTAGCAAACATCTTTTCAACTGCCTTTGAACAATTAGGCATATCCAAGGAATTTATGTCAAATTACATTTGTCCGAGTCTGTCTGTGAAATATCTTCCCTCTCCGTATGTCTAGTCATGAGAACTGCAATTTGCTTACATGTCCTCCACATGTTTTCATGGGATTAGATTCTCTGCAGAGGTTAGTTTGGTTGCATGCTCCCAGAATCTGTTCCCTCTACCAAGACACTGGAGATTGCTCCAGTGCATGCAGTGAAAAGCGTTGTGAACTCTAGTCCTTGGGAACAGGAGATTAAGAAGTCATCCATTGCCAGACCAGCCAAATCAGAGAAACAGCACAGGTAACAGCAGACAGGCCCTTGACGGCCATCAGAGTAAATGGGGCCCATCTAGATGGTTAAGGCCACTCATGAGATGGGATAAATATCCTATTTTTTTCCAAAGCTGATTTAACCAAAATCAAATATAAACAGGAGTATCTGCTCCTCTCAATCTCAGACATCCTACAGAAGAAAAACTGTTGTCATATTTTAGTTGTTGTATTTTAGTTACATGCCTCAGATATGACTCTTGATTGATCTCACAGCCTGAATCTTTTCTGATGAGTATAATGGACCTTATGATAGAGAAAGAAAAAAAAAAGGATAGAATTCCAGTTAGGAAAATACTACAGTCTCATTTAATTCCAGGCTGTAAGATTGGTGAGGGAAGGATTTTCTTATTTGTTTGCACACTGTGATGATAATTTAAAATAATCAATTAAAAACAGTCCAACAAACAATGAGCAGTCATCAAAATACCATCTGGGGTGGAATCTTTCTTGCTTTGGGAGCTGCTATTATATCGCAGTGATTTCATTAACTTACGCCATTCTCTATACGACATGCAGCATGAGCATGTCAAATATCAGCAAAGAACCCCATCTGGGCAGCATTGCCCATATCATACTACACCAGCCAAAATGAAACCTGAGCTACAGCTTGCTAAAGTTTTCACTTTTCTGGGTAAAGATTTCCCCATTTCATCTCTTCTCTCATCACAGAGGTCATTTATGTCTTCCTGGTGTCTCTTCTGCAAGACTGGAAAATCATTAACACCTGTTCCAATCAATGCATTTTCTTCATACTCTGTGAATGGGGACTCTCCAGGGCCACTCACAAGCCAATGTGTCTTTGCTCACAGCGGAGCCTCTCCTGAAGTGAGCAGGGCATTTCTGGCCATGCTCATCTCCTCCAACTCTTTCTGCATAGTATACTTCTCTAATGATGCCCTGCCTCCCTTCAGCCACAGTCTCACACCTTATTTTCAGATGTTCACCCTTCCAACCCAAGACTAAAACCTCTGTAGAGAGACCCCACAGACAGAAACGGCACACATTCCTCCACTTGCCCTGCCAGGCATGGCTGGCAGAGCCAACCTCAGCTACTAACCTCCGGCTGGTGGATGTGATTAAAGCCAGATGCCCTGCCAAGTACGTTGTCTACCTTGAACTGCACTACCTCCCCACCTGTCCGCTTTCCTCTGCCCTCCTTCCAGCCAGCAGCAGGAGCCTCCCATGGGCTTTCTGAGGAGGTATCTGCTGGCAGGGCACGGCTCGCATGGATCTCTCAGCTGCACAAAGCTCCCTCCTTCTTCAGTCGAAGGGCATCCAAGCCCACTGACCTCCAGAGCAGGCTGGAAACCCTATGTGTTTCCTCCAGCTCTTCGTGATGGGGAACAGGATATAGCCTGGGAGCCCGGGAGCCTGGATCAACAAGGTGTTTCCAAGCTTCAGTTTTCCAGCAATTTGCTTTCATTCAGGGGTTGTGGTAGTGATGAACTACTGTGTTTCGCTTTCTCTTCTTACTGTCTATATTGGTGTTTGTGCTATACAAAGAATCAATGACCCAATTTTTCAGAGGCAGTGACCTCCCACGGCACTTGTGTTGTTCAGCACTGTAGAAAATGTAGCCGCTGAAGTCTGTGGTGAGTTTTACTTACAAATTTTTTTTCTTTTAAAGTATGAATAATAACTACTTCTGAAGCTCTCTGGCATCCATGTGGCCATGAGCGGCTTCTTGCACCTGGAAAATGTGAAAACCTGATTTCAAAAGAAGTTACTACTTTTGCACGCACTAGGTTGCTGGTAACAGACTGGCTGAAGGATTGCTTCCAGTTCACACTTCAGCTAAAAATAAAAAACGTCTGGAACATTTTCTTCTTCCACTTGCTGTAGACTACTAAGCAGATCAGCTGAGGAATTATGCCTTTCTCTACAGCACCCACCAAAGCCCAGATGGAGCATCTTTTAAGCCTAGAGAATCACACCAAAGGTTTAAATAGCACATTATTCTTAAATTTGAGTGTTGTAGGACCTCTGAAGGCCCGGTGCCACCTAACTCCATCACTGCCTCCTATTCTGGGACACCTCTTCCCACGTGGGACAGACTCAGAGCTCTTGGGTGTTAAGCAGAGAGATAATCCATATAGAATTAGAGGAAGAGACAGTAAACTTCTGAGTGTGAAGTTTACTTATCCTTATCAAAAATGCCTTACATAAACCAGATCTATGCCCAGAGCTGTGTCTCAATTCATAGTAAGCCCTTAAGAAAGGATATGTGCAGCTAATGGAAAACAAATGTCTGTTTTGGCAGGGCCTGCAGCTAATGTCAGTTATTTTCCCCCCTTTGCTAAAGAAATAAAGACATCGTCAAAATGAAACCGGCTGACTGAAATGTTCTGGTTTTCTCTTAACCGTTTGAGTGCTTCTCTGAAACACAACATACGCGATAGACCTTATCTTAGTGGTTCATGAAGAGAAAAAAAAATGGCTGAAGAAATCATGTTCTTTTTCATTAAAACATATAATGTCCTCAGGAAGGAAGTTCAGAGTTGAAAACACAGATATGTTTCATAGCTTGATAGCTCTCAGTAAGGACTGTTTTAATTAGAGTGTGACTTTTAGACTTTGTTTTGCGGGAGTCTGGCCAAAACCAGAACAAGAGTACCAAGCAATCTTTAAACTGTTTTCTAAAGAAAACAAAAGCCTAGGGAGGGCAGAATTATTAGCTGTGGCCTAATATCTCAAAGCAAATTAATACAAAGTATAGTTATTGTTCTTTTCTCAGGAAAGAGCAATACTGTCAACACAAGCATAGAAACCACCAGAAGACAATTCATCATAAGGATTATGGTCACTATCTCATATAAACTGTACCAAACCACAAATACTGTTTTTAACCCAGAACACAAATAAGAGTCTGACTTTAACTCAGTAACTACATGAATTCGGGGTCGCTGAACAGCCTGTAGTACGTTGGCTCGTGCCACAGCTGAGAAATCAGTAATATGGAAATACTAAGGCAGGCAGGACATTCACTGAGTTTTGCCTTCCTTGGGCCTGAAGGGTCTGGTTCCCCAAAGCCTTGTGTCACCTGGGACACCTTGGTTTGCAGATCCCAGAAGCTGCGAGGGTGTACAGGAAAAGAATCACTCCTTTCATGCTCTCTTTCTTCAGGCAACTGCTTGGAGCACGGTTAGAGGGAGACTAGACTGGCCTTGGTTTCATCAGGTCTGGCTGCTGTGTTCTTCCACCCTTCCCCAAATGTGTAACTGAGGATGTTCACATAATTATAAAACCAAGTAGTCAACAGAGGTCATCTGAAGCCTCAGCAAGTGTCCTCCTGCCCATGTAAGGACACAGGAGAGGCTACTCCAAAATTTGAAACATGTGGCTTGGCGTTACCAGGGTGTTACATCTGCAAGAGAAGCACAAAGAGAGAGACAGGGAGCAGCCACCATGCAGGCACGGTCACAGAGTCACTGATGTGTGACCTTGGGATAAAGCCACCAGAGAAAACACGGTTTGGGACTGTCAGAAAAGAAATTATCATCTGTTGTTGGACTGCTCTTGTGTTCAAACTCGTGAGCTTTGTAGACTCTTTAAAAGTAAGGCAATTTCACCAGAGAAATAACTGACTCCCTCAACCATTTTCCCTGTTAAGTAAACAACCTTCAGAACACCAAGTTTTGGCTATTCTTTGGAATAAAACAATAAAAGTAGAAACTAATTTTCAAGCAGAGAAACCATGGCTGTAGTGGAACCAGGACAGAACAAAGAGCAGAAGGGTTTAGCAAGAAAAGGTAGCCCAAAGGAAGTAAAACAAGATCTGAAACAAAGGCTGGAGATGCTCCAAAAGGGAACTAAAGCCATATCTAGAAACCTCTCAAACTTCATACTCAAGCAGCGGTAATGCAGGTAGGCGTTATAGCTTTCCATACTCAAGGAGCAAGGCAAATCACTGGCATGACCATAAACATAACTATTGAGGAACAGACTTTCCAAGAAACAGAAAAGGCCGGGATCTTTTATGTCAATATGGAGGTTGCTAACATGAGTCTTGCTGGAGTGACTGATTCCTCAGGCAGCCATTTCTCTGCCTTCAATACAAGCAGAAATCCTCTGCAAAACAACAGCTCACAGCCAGTAATGGCCAAATGAATCTTCTTGAGAGTTTTCTGTCTGCCTGGACCCTGTCTCTTTGCTGTGATCTTCCCTCTTTGTGCTTCAGTCCAAACGCCTTTGTGCATGAGACTTGCCTGATTGACTGAGGCTTTGTTTAGCCTTTATTATGGCTCCCCCTTGTCACCACAACTGCAGCTTGTGGGCTGTCTAACACCCTGGCCTTCAGGCTCAATGCTTACCATGCCCTTGCTTTACCCCTGAGCTCATGCCTCTCCTGGTCTCTCTGCTTCTGTCTTCATCACAAATTTAACCCAACATTGGACACTTTTAAGATTCGTCTGGACAGGGTGCTGGGCCATCTTGTCTAGGCTGTGCTTTTGCCAAGAAAGGTTGGACTAGATGGTCCTTGAGGTCCCTTCCAACCTGGTGTTCTATGATTCTATGAACTCCAGCCTGCTTGTCTGCTGGGCTTCTCTGCACATATGCTAGACCCACTGATGAGATGATCTCTTGATGAGATGATGGAGCTAAGGGGCATTAGATCCACAAAGAAACTAAAGTTCAAAGACCCCAGTCAAAGGTCACCACCTGGGTAATGAATTGGACCCACCAGAGAACTTTGCTAGGACAGGAATTTCACCACGTTTTTGTAACCTACAGAGATCCAGGAAGTAGAGATCAGATTGTCTCAGCTCAAATAAGGAAAACATCTGCTAGTTTAAGGAGACCACTTGCTAAGAGGCTTATTTCTCTCAGTTTGTTATCCAGCCCACATAAATTGCTGGGAAGATGAACAGAAAGGAGTTTGCATCTTGAAGATGTCAACTCTGAAAAACACTAAAGAAAAAAGAAGAAGGAATATTCCAGGATAGAAGCACCCAGAGTTTAGATTAAGTTTGGCTCAGTATAGCATGGGGTGGATCTTAAATGAATGCCTTCAATGTAAGTTAAAGATTCTTTTTCTTTGTCCTTATCTCAGATATTACCAACCATAGAGCATCAGTCCAGCAAAAACTGATGCACAGGGAAGAGGCTCAGTAGAAAAAAGCCTCATCATTTGGTAATTGCAAAGGGGAAAGTTGTCTTACAGGCCATTAAAAATTGTTCCAAGAGCCTTTGACCATGACTTGGTGAAGAACAAAGACATCAGAGACCATCTATATGCGGTCTCTGGCCGCAGAGAAGTAAGCAAAGTCACTGTGAAAGAACCGTATCCTGTACCACACACGGATGCTACCCTGGGTGCTGTAGTGAATCCACTTGTTTTTTCATGCTGGATTTTAAAAGCAAGTAACAAGTGGACCCGTAAGATAGAAGAAAGCCTATAGCACAGGGTCTGAGTCAATAGAAAAGGCTCTGGTCGCAGCAGCTTGTAGGACACAGAGATTGCTTTGGAATAGCTAACAGTAACTGCATGACAGACCTCTCTAACCATCTTTGTTTCATCTAAATTATAACTTGTTGTTTGCTTGAAAAAACAAACATTCAGAGAAGCATAATCAGCAAAGAGGGAATTTCCACCGATAAAAGCAAAATAAGACTGTGCAAAATCAGCCAAATTTCCAGCTTTACTGATGTGCAGAGCTTTGTAGTGCTCTGCCATGACAGAAAGTTCATTTGGGGCTTTTACAGGATCCTGGAAAAACTACACACACTTAGTGAAAACAGGAAAGCATTTCTCTGGTCTCCTGAATGCAATGAAACTTTTCTGGAATTTTAAAAATCCCTCATGACCACTCCTGTCTTGATTTTCTTGTATCTCAGAACTTCTCATATTGGACACAGATGCTACCACATATGGTTTGGGGACAGCATTATGACACAAGAACACAAAAAACCCATGAGATAATGGTGGACCAGTACGATAAAACCTAAGACCCCATAGATAAATAATTATGCCACCCATGAGAAGCATCTGAGTATAAATTACTCTTGGCACAGTTTTCCTGGGGCAGTCTTATGTTCAGGACAGAGCCTCTTTCCCTGCTAGGGTTCTTTGTCTTTGGGACTACTAAGGGACAATTTGCAACCTGTCTGGAAAAGCTGGAGCACTTTGGTTTTAGAGTCATACAAAGGCTTTGGCATTTGCAAAGTGGTACCAGGACCTCTCCTGGCTCAGCAAGGACCAACGTGGGATCACTTGAAAGGTTTGATTTCCTGCGACCTGCTGGAGCTTCTTAGGAAACAACAGGAGCTTGCGTTCTCCAGTCACCATCTTCCTGGGCTTCTGGGAGTCTTCCTGATGTACCTGGCAAGTCAGTGCTTCCAGAAGATATTCTGCAAACTGTAAGGTTGTGAGCAATATAACCCCACCATGAAGTATGTACCAGTGTGAGCACAAGGCAAAACTGCACCAAGCCGTGACTGTGACTGCTGAGACACTCCCTCAGTAGCACTTCTGGCTACATCAGACCGTCTGTTCTGTTGACAATAGCCGAGTTTTTCAGCTTTCATGGTATCACTGCCCTTGGGCTGGTACCTCTTCTTCAATTTCCAAGTGCAAGGAAGCAGAGGGGGGACAGAGCTTGTGCTCAGAGAAGAAAAATGCTGGGAAGGAATAGGTTTTTAAATGTTCTGACTAAGCAAGTTTTAGCAACTCTTCTGTTGTCAAAGGTAAGACATGGGAACTTTTTTATGGGGAAAAACAGATTAATAAAAAATGGCATACCTCTTCATTCTTATAATCTAGAAAGTTTTATGGAAAAGACAAAATCATTTTTTTCATGTTGCTGAAACCAAAAAGGCTTTGTTCTTTCACTCCCCTAACCAAAGATAGGAAGAAACATATCAAAAGATCTTTCCACGTTGTCTTCCTCCTCCTGCATCTTCCCCTGCCTCTCTGTGGCCATGTGGAATCCTGCTAATCCACTCTTTTGCATGGAGGTGAAGAGATCATTCATAGCAGTGCATTTAGAGCAGCTTTCTAAGAATTTTTCCAGCAAACCATTCACTATAGTCCTCTGAAAAAAAGGTATGAAATAATCTCTCCATGTTAGTATTACATTATTTATGCTTCATTCCAGCTATCTCCTTGTTTCCTGTGGACAACATGTTGATTTATTCATGCTGTCAGGCAACCTCCTCTGACCATGTTTCCAGTAAAAAAACTGAAAGGGAGATTTAGCCGCCTACTCCCCAGATGTGCAGTGGCTCCAGCTCTATGGCATCTGTGTAAACATCAGCAATAAACTTCTGACTTTGAGATTAAATATGGGGAGTTTTTCTTTTTACCCCGTGTTCAGGTGCCTTGCATCAAAATATTTTAAAGGTATCTTTGGCATTTTTTGTTATGAAAGCATTTTGCACGCTAATCATCAAGGAAGTATGTCGCCAGGAATCCAGCCACCGCTGGGAGACATCAAACCATACGACACCCCCATTAGAGGTCAAAGCCGTGACGTTCCCGCCAAGTAATATGCCAAGGAAGAGCACAGCTCTGAGCTGCTCAGGTATTAAACAGGGCTGCAGATCCCTGACTGTGCTATGGAGGTGTCACTGGTATCTCATAAATGAGGACGCTGTAAGAGGGGTTATCCTAGGGTATGTAAATATTGGCAAGTTAAGTATGTTAATTAACTAATGGGAATTCCTTAAATGTAAGAAGAAAAAAAACACAAAAAAAAACCCAAATAAAATATCACCAACTTGATGCTTATCAACATAGCGGTTAATTCCCTGAAATCAGGGATCTGTTTTAGTATTTTATAGGAGTCAAAACAATGCTTCTGTTTAGCAATATACTCCAGAAATGGCCTAGAGGAAGGGCACCAGTGGAGCGTAGCTGCCTTTAGTGGGAAGTGCATCATCTGGAAAGCTCCTTTTCACATGAGACAGGTTCAGTTCATTACCCTAACGACATTTTTTTCTCTAGACACTCAGCTTGTACAAAACACACCATTGTACTTGGGCCCACAACTTGCTGAGAGATAGAAGAAGGGCTGTCAGAACAAAAGCGATCAGAGCTTGTATGGAGCAGCCAGCGGGCCTGGATGGAGGCAGAACAGCCTGGTTCACACTGACCCCATAATTTTCTTAATTGTAGCTTACTGCAGTAGCAGATTTCAACCTGTAGGACTCTACCAGGGAAGGGCCCTCCGTTACCTCCCATACCACTTTTGGCTTGGTTTACAACTGCCAGAAAAGGGGGCTCTGGCTGGGGTCTACACTAGTTTTCCTGATGCTTGAGTGCTTGACTTCTCAAACATTGCAATATTTTAATATTTTAATATAAAAGCTGGAGCAGTTTCTTGTTAAAACCCACTGAAATTTCCCCTCTTCAATGATGAGTTTAATCCTTGAATTATTAATACCCACCGATGAAAGGCAGGAGATTGATGTTACTGCCCTGAATTGGTAATGTTGCTGGAAGAAGAAAGCGCTACATTAACAGACAACAGACAGACGAAGGGCTGTAGACTTAGCTTGTGTGGTTGGTTTTTCAGTTCAGTAACAGCTGATTTCAATCACTTCTAAACAAACTTCTGAAGTATTTTGTACAACCAGCTAATGTCTCTATAAATATCTTCTGTTTAACTATGGACAAATTATCTCCCAGCTTGAAAAGCTAACCAGGGTTTGTTGCGGGGGTTGTTTCCTTCATCTGTCTATGACAAATAATTATCAATAAGAAACAAAATGTTGCTTTGGAGCTCACCCAGCTGAATCCCACCATGTGTACTATGTAGCTATACAGTACAAAACCGCACGGTCCTATATAGTTTTGTAACTCTGGAAAACTCTAGCAGCTTTACGATTAAACTGCCTGTCTTGCCAGGGGTTACTTTCTGAGTCAAACCTCGAAAGCCAAGAGTGCCCCAAACCTCCAGTTAAAAAGAGGGGACTCTTTTGACCCTACTTCACTTTACAGTGGAGTCCAAGCTCTCGTGCAATGCATGGTCTCCTTGGGCCAGAGCATGTTCTTGGCCAGCAAACTGTCCTGCAGAAGGAGCTGCTCCCCATCTGTATCCTGTCGAAGCCCGTTGGGAATTACCCAGGATAATGCACTTCTGAGGTTTAATCTCAGCTCTGTGGAGCCGCCCAGAGAGCCCCTGGGCTGAAGCCCAGGCTCCTGGGAGCACTGGACACGCTTGTCCCTTAGCTGTCCTCTGCCCCTCTGTGTGCCCATCCCGTGTGGTACCCCAGCACCAGGCAAGCTGTGTGCAGGAGTTTTCCCCTCAAAATGCATAGCAGGCAAGCCAAGGAAGACAGGAATCTAGGACTTACCTGACTGATGCTGGGCAAGGCTCAGAGCCCAGCTCAGTGGCACGGCCAGGGACCCGGCCCCTTTCGCAGCCTGAAACCTGCTGTTTGTACTGTTCCTCAGGAAGATTCCCACTGGGAAAGTGAAGATGATGTAATGCAGGCAATATCCTCCTGCGACTACTTTACATTTAGCCTTGTCCCCCTCTCTCCCCTCCTGTGGTGTCAGACAAAACAACATAGGTTGGACTTTCCATCTCAAAAATGCATTTCCTGACACATTTTGCTGTAAGCAGGACCTTTAAAACTATTTTCATAAAAGCTGATTTGGCTTCGAGTGTTGTTACATGTTTTATTTGAGTGAAAGCCATGTCTTCCTCCTAAGAACTTCTGGTAAACAAAAGCCTCCTTATAAATCCTGATGGGAACTACTGTAAGGATGCTGGCGCATTGCACATACCAGCCAAAGCAGCGAGAGCCTGCACAACCGCAGCTCTGAATAAATGACCCAAATCACAGCTTTCATTTCCACTGGGAACTATGGCTCTACCATAGAACGTGGCTCCTGGCAAAGAAATTCATCATTTAAAAAACCCATTATTGGGGCTAAGGTATGAGATAAAATGAAAGCATTTATATTTCTGTCTTTCCTAAATTCAAAATACGTAGTGTTTTGAAAGTGCCACATCCAAATATAAAGGAATTGTCGAAATCTCAATATATGCTGTAGTTAAACCCAGCTTTGGAACATCTGCCTGTCAATGGCCATATCATTATGAGCAGATGCTGCCTTCAAAGAATTAGACAACGCAGGGGGAGGAGATACTTCTCTTTCTGTCTCTCCTGTGTGTATATGTACATACACACATACACAGCAATCAAGAGGAATTGCATTTGAAGAAAAATATGGAGCTATGCCACAGCACCCTGGCATAATAAACACATATAAGTCTACAGACATCCATTACACAAGGGCGCTATGGCGTAGATTCATAACTTTATCACCATGCAATTCCCCTTGATTATACTGACAGTCCTAATAAGTTCCAAAGAGTTTGGCCTTCGCTATATCCTGCAGCTGAAAAAGCTTGGCAAGAAATAACTCAGCAGAAAACTTCAATTTTCCCCTACATATACCCTATCTTAAAAGAAAGAAAGAAAGAAAAAGAAAACTTTGGCATAGTATCCAGGTTTAAAGAAAGAAAAATAGCATAGCAGTAGTGAAACGTACATTTTGCTGTTACCTGCTGGCAATCAGAGAGAAGTAGCAAAAATACAGTCTGTGTATGTATCACCTACTGTTTTCCTCCTTTTAAAGAGGTGTAACTAAGACAATCCTCCTAGTAAGATAATAAAGAAAAAACATACCTGAATCTCCTTCTTTTCAAGCAGGAAATTGTTGTATATGTGAAAGCTGTGGTACACCATCAGTAACTAGAATTTGGCTAATATTATCATTATCAAAGAGTTATCTGAGGAATGCAGTGACTGCCAAGCAGCAAGGAGCACATCTGGGGTATGTCTAAATAGAAAGTCCAAAAAACACATACCTTGATGCTCTGCATCCAGAAGAAAACCTTCTTACTACTACTGTTCACTAACCAACCCTTTAATGAAAGGCACAGTTAGACAGTTCACCTATTAGGTCATCACCAGGCTGTGATCTGCAGTGACACATAGCACCCAAGCAGTATTTGCATCACCACAAATACTCAGAGGCACTGATAATGACTGCCAGCACCATCTGCAAGAAAACTGAATTTGCATTTTGATATTCTATCTCAGATTTGCTATGATGGGAAGGGAGAAGACTGTTTACACCAGAAAGAGAAAACCTACCCAGACAGGATCTCAAAATCACTTTCAAATGAGACAAAGAAATGATTGCTGTTGCTGGCAAGCGGCAAGCTCACTCACACTTCAGTCGTGTGGCTGCACTCTCTTCTGCAGGATCAGGGTTTCCTGTGAGAAGTAAGTGGGTAAGGGAATGGCTAAATCCAGTCCAGGAGGTTGCTGGTTTTATCAATTTGATCTTGTGAATTATTATGCCTCCCTCCTTTACTAATGAACCTGCTGTCTCCAAATGATGCAGATCTGCTTTTTTCAATGCAGTCTGATTTAATATTATTACTGTATGTTCCGCTATGCCACCATTAGACAAGGTATTCGATTTCCAAAAGAGCCAGTTCCTCCAGCATACACAGAACTTGAATACTCATCATTAATATAAATGCACCGGCAAAATTATTTATTTTTCATTGAAAGGTTATTTAAAGATTGACTCAATGGTTTTCTATTAAAAATACCTAGTACGAGCCTTTTTCTTTCCTTTCACAGAAAGGGAGGGCACAAATCAGTGGGGTCCTCTGTGTAGCCAGGTGCACATGCAAGTGGAATATTCTCCTGTGCACACATTTTTATGGATATCCTACCCAGTCAACATTTTGCAAATGAAACCCTTGATATATTGAGTGCCATTCTTTCAACGTTCCTGGAAAATGGCTTTTCTTTTGTTAAACAAGGCTTTTTGCACTCCATGAGCCTCCATGACACAAAATTCAGTGTACAGCTTTAAAAATGTCTTCTGCTTTCTGTACTGCCCTGGCCTCTCGGATGGTGGGAAGGCACCAGAAGCCAGGCTGCAAATCAGTCCCTGGTGAGACCCTTCAAATGTTGACCAAATTCATACGTAACTGGGCACTACAATTTTAATAAGTTTGCATTTTATTCCAATCCAGTGCAACAACCACCATTAAAACTCCTGAAAGTTTATGCAATAAAAGCGTAATATGATGGCCTCTGTCCGAGTCCTTTTTCCTGTCCAGAGTGAAAAGTAGTCTTGCTAAAAAGCCATCCAGAGGGTTCCAATTATTTCATCTTCAACACAGAGAGGTAAAAAAAAAAACCTACCAAAGGCTGATGTTTTCAGTCAGCTGTTACTATCACTTTGTCTGTTTATAACAGCAACAAAAAGAAACAGAAATTCCTGTTTCCGAGTGTCACCATGATACCTATAAAACTGGACAGACTGAAAGATTAAAATGAAAGCCTAAAAAATGATGCAGTACAAATGGTCCATCCAAAAAGACTTTAAAGGTGGTTTCAGAAAGTGTCAACACATCTACATTTAAAAAAAAAGATGAAAAGTCTAAGTATCTAAAAGCATTTGATTTATACCATGTGGGTATTCTTATGCCAAAACTGGGTATTACTCATAAAAGCAAGAATAAAAGACACTTCCATACTTTTAAAGCAAGATAATGTTTTATCTATAGTCATCCACCCTTCTAAAAGCAAGTTATACTGTAATGCATTGCGCTGAGAGACACCAAACCTGGAAAACATATCTGATGGTTACAAGTTATTAAAAAAAAAATCAGTGATAATGCTCTGCAGAGAGCAGTGAAAAGTAATTACTTCAGAGAAAATACCTGGCCCGTGTAGTTAATGACATTTGTCTGTGTGCTGGCTTTGTACAAAGAAAGAAGCACAAACAAAAAAATAACAACCCCCAACATTTCGCAGTTAAACAGACCCTGAATCAAAACTGCACATCTAAACACTAAAAGAGTGTCCAGGAAAAAAAAATCCCAGTCTAATCTACACAGATGAAGTTGTTCTTCACCTTCCACTCAGTGCAAGTCACTAGAAAAACAAACAAACCAAAATGAATGTTATCTGGTGTACATCCATCCAAAACACCCTATGGCGATCGAATGTGACCACACAGGCAATGCTGCAACTCCACGTCTTGGTCCTGTTGCTGCTCTCCGTGGGAGACGTTCTCCTGCATCCTGTGCCAGATGGACCTCAAATACCACCAAATCCCAGCAGCCCAACTGGATGTGTTCCGCACAACGGTAATGAACAGGCACTGGTTTTGAAAGAGTCAGACAAGACAACTTTTCTCTAGGATCAGACATTTCCTTCCAAATCACTGGGGACAGCAGAGAGAGGATTTCAAAGCCCTGTGTCAATAGTCACCCTTTGGACAAGCACAATGTTTAAGGAATCTCAGCCCAAGAGCCGAAATCTCTCCTCTAGACAAATTGCAACAGGTAGTTGCAAATAATGTGGGGTTTTTAGGCAAAAATCACTAAGGCAATACAGCAAGTGCCAAACTGTGGCTTCAGCACAGAATAGCTGATCTTTATTGAAAGGCAAAAGGTTTAAGGAAACCTATGGACCATACTATACAAGCCGTTGGACAGTGCTGGCTGTCTTCTAACAGGTAAGAGTTTCAGTCACGCAACGGTTTAACAGAGAAATTGGAAACACTGAAAGCTAACTTAGACAGAAAAACTCACAGTCCAAAGCTGCTTGAAGTCTCTCCTGCTTCAGACAAACTTAATGTCTTTGTTAGAAGGTAAAGGAAGGCTAAACACCCCGATGCCTCCTGGATGGGCACAGGATTTTACCATTCCTCCGGCTTGGCCAAGTCCTGCAGATTTTCTTTCCCTTCCTCCTTGTTTTGGGCAGAATGCCTTCTCCTTTGCAGCACCTCACCATCTGGTCCAGCCCAAAGGTACATCCCTGCTTTATCAGTTCAGCACCTCTTTTCACATTTCACTTGAAAATGCACATGCTAGATAAGGGGAAATTTCTTCCAGATGTCAGGAACTGAACATGAACACGTCCTTGTACAGAGAGAGAGGTAATATTATGTGATGGGAACACTGTGGGATAATTAGAAATAGAAAAAAGTCTTCTTTTAGACATCAGAGTTTAACTCTCCATCAAGATATTTTAAGTATTCGATGTCTCTGCAGTATTCCCTACCTTAATTATGCCATCCAGAATTTGGCTAAATAAAGGACATCTTGGGAATGTTTCAGAAATATGGTCTATGTATTGAAGAATGACAAATTGCAAAGATGATAAAGACAAATCTCCCTTAAATCCAGCTTGGTCCTAGAGTTTGTCCTGTCCAGCTCAAAGGGAGTGCCTTCCCCCCAGCTGCTTCCCCTGAGGGACCTGGGTGCACCTCACCTCAAGAGACAGCAACTCAGCGTTCCCACCTGTGGGTAGATGGGCGAAAAGGCATCCTCCGTGTTGTAGCTACAAACTCCAAGTTACACATGGGACATTTTCTAGACACAAGGCATGTTTACTTGGCTTCTCGCCACTACAACTTTCCTCATACAATGGGAACAAAACAAATGCACCCCTTGTTCCAAAATCCAAGTGCGGTAGATGCACGTGACTGAATGATTGCTGCCATGGTAGTGGTTTACAACTTACTACATTTAGCCTGGTTCTTTGTAGCTGCGTGAATATATATTAGTCTGCTTCGTATGAGACTAAGTCTGGTTTTGATTAGGCTTGTAGAGAGCTGTCAGAAAGTCAGACTCGAGCAAATAAGCCCCTGTAGGTTCACTTGGAAAAGCCCATAAAATGTCTGCTGTTCATTTAAATTAGACTCAGAAAGAAACACAAACCTGAAAGCTGCCAGTGTTTATATATTTGATTAAGAATTTTTTTTCTTGGGGGGCAGAGGAGGCTGGGAGAGGAGTTATTCTGGGAATGAGCCTAGTCAGAGAGCAGCCTTGGGTCCAGACCCTCATTCCTGCACACAAAGCAAAGGAAAAACAGGCTTATGCAGGCACCCTGAGCTATAGTATAGCCAGAATGAATCCCTCCCTTGAACCAAAGCCCAGCAGTGGAGGAGCAGCACGGCTACTCTGCAGTCACTTCTGAAACCATTAGATTGTGGCAGCGGCTAAAGCAAGTTCTGGGAATGCTTTCTTATACATGGCCTGCTTAATTGCAGTTTTTCTACACATCTCTGACCCTTGGTTGAGGAAATCTGCCTGAGCTGCAACCCAGACAGCAAGGCAAGATGGCTCGTGGCACCTGAGCTCCTCCAGGGCTAGCTCAGGTCTTCCCATGGGGCTGCCATCCCTGGAGCGTGGTCCCTGTCCTACACACAGATGCCCCTACGTGCAGTGACGTTTCTGCCTGCTTGGAATGGATATGCCAACCGGCCCCGTTAGCTTGTGCTATGCCTTTTTTTTTCCTTAAGTACCCACTGGTTTATATATCCATGCTTTAGCTGTCAGGGCCTCTCCCATGAGCTGGAGGTGAGGTCTGCACCCCCAGCCTGGATGATGACATTGATCTGTCATCTTCAACTCTCACTCCTTGCTGTCTGAAACACTACTTACAGTTGGTTTTACTTAGGAGGCATCGCCTGAACCCCCTGCCTCTGCTGTTTCTGAGACGAGCAGGCTGGCTGGTCCCTGCCCCTCTCCCTTTCATGCATGCACATGTGCATCCTCAGCTCTCCCACACCCCTGGCTCACGCATGCTCCATATGAAGATAATAGGCTCAAAACTTCCCTTCTTTGCCTGCCTCTGCCTCATCTGGGTCCCGCCTCATCTGGGTCCCACAGGCTCCAGTGTGTCCCCTCCCCATGTGCAGATCCACGGCTGTCCTCCAGAGCCTTCCTCGAGGTGCCTGCCTGTGTGCCTCCCCCCGCAGCCCCATCTCTCGGGTTTTGGGGGCACATCTCCCACTGCCAGGCTGCTGTAAATCCAGCGGCAGCTCCCAAAGCCCCCAGCTGCGTGGTTTTTCCTGGTGGATACATCTGCCCCCTGCACGTGTGCACACGCATGGGTCTTGTCTGCTGCTGCTTCTCGGTGCTTTCTCAACGTGCTTTTGGCCTCCCAAGCTGGGATGGAGGATGGACACAGTCTCTGAGGTCCCAGGGCCAAATCCCAGGGTGCAGAGCCTCCCCCAGGACCTCCGCCAGCTGCCTGCCCCCAGTTCTCCTGGGGTTAAGCGCACCCCGTCCCCTCACTGAGGGCAAACAAGCATCCTGGGCCTGAGGCTGACACTTCAGGGGACAGAAAAGACCAATTTCCTCAGGATTTTGGCATCACAGTTGCTAATTATTTAACAGGCTGAGAAATCAGTAGCTCTTTAAAACTTGGAGGTCCTGCATGCCTGTGCCTTTGACCATTCCGGATCAGCATTTAACTCCCCAGTGGGGAAATTGGTACCTTGGACCCCGGAGGGGGAGGATCTCTCTTTCCTTTTCTCATTATTTCTGTCTGGCCACCCACCCAAATGCTTACAGAGATGTTGGAGCTGCTGCATCTAAGCAACCAGAACAAAATCCTTTGATGCCCACGGCAGGGTCCTGGGGACAGTTTGGGAGTCTCTGAGTATTGAAACTTTCTATTAGAATCATAGAATCATAGAATCATTGAGGTTGGAAAAGACCTCTAAGATCATCG
>NW_008795127.1:8756622-8772645 GCF_000699145.1 Aptenodytes forsteri
CCTTGTTGAACCTCATACAGTTGGCCTGGGCCCATCGATCCAGCCTGTCCAGGTCCCTCTGCAGAGCCTTCCTACCCTCGAGCAGATCAACACTCCCGCCCAGCTTGGTGTCATCTGCAAACTTACTGAGGGTGCACTCAATCCCCTCATCCAGATCATCAATAAAGATATTAAACAAGACCGGCCCCAGTACTGAGCCCTGGGGAACACCGCTCGTGACCGGCCGCCAACTGGATGTAACTCCATTCACCACAACTCTCTGATTAATTACTGTTATTGTTGCTAGCAGGAAGGTGGGAAAGCACTGGCCCGCTCAGCAGGGCAAGCGACAGGTACTGCCCTCATTTTAATCAGAACCTCTTCCTTCCCACCATACCAGGGTCAGGCTGCATTTGGCTGAACACACACGTGCTAATTGTAGGAAGCAGTTAATAGGCACAAAGAATTATCTGTATCTTATCTACTGCTGGCATTTTATTAATTGTTCCCAAAGACTGATGCTTTTCAGACTTTCGTTTTAATTAGAAGGAACAGTTGCCAAAAGCAATTTCTCAGGCAACTTTCACCATTCGTTGAAGTCTTCGTTTATCTGGTATTATTACAAGGCCGGGTTAAAAAGAACCCAGATGATAAGAAGAGCCCATCTGTTCAGGTTCTGAGAAGTCTCCTAGACAGCAGCTGGGGGAAAAGCCCTTGTGAAAACCTCCTGCCCTTGGCTCAGCCCAGTCTCCCGAGCAGCTTTGTTCCCTGCGTGCACTCCGAGCTTCAGGGAGATAAGAGGAGGCTACCTTTAAGCGTGTTCAAAAATAGGGGAAAAGTGTACGGCTACCTGTAGGAACGCTTAAAGATCCACTTGTGTTTCACGGGTGATTTAGGGAGGCTTTCTGTGTAGCAGCAATCTGCCTTTTGAGCATATTCCCTCTAATCCCCCCTCCCTGCCTTTATTGCTCACAGGAATTTGTGCATGTAACCACTCATCCAGCTGCCTGGGTTGTTTTTATTTATACTAGATGACGGAGCTGTTCGAACTGCACAATACCCGGGCACAGATAGCAATTGATGCCCTGCAATGGGAAGGCGGATGGGTCCACAGCCGTCTCACAGGACAAGGGGGCACGTTGCACTGACCAGTGATAACGGTAAGGCTGTGTCTGCTGTGCAGATGCATCGCCTGCAAAATCCAGTCCTGCTGCGCTGGCAGAGGTAAGAAACTGTCCCTGCCCTGAAGATTTTAGTCCGCAAGAGGCAAGGAGCTGTACAGTAGACAAAACATGGAGGAAGAACCATGGGGACAATAACCGTATCCTGTGGGTGCACAGAGACTTATATACATTAACAGGCTATTTCACTGACAAAGGCAGCCCCGTACATGTTGCCTGTTTGGCTATTACTGGTTGTATAGTTCAGACACGAAGCAATGGCACCAAATCATCCCTAGCCTGGGGAAAGTCCCATCCAACCAAGGGAACAGACTTCAAAGCTCTGGGTGGCCTGGGACAGAGAAGGAAACAGCACAAATCTATGAGCATCGCAGAAAATACTTTCACAGAGGTATTTCGTCTGTGACAAGTGACATACACGTGTTGTGGAGGTGGCTATGATGTCCCTCAGCAAATTTAAGAGATGGACAAATATGACTGAGAAAAAAAAGCATTTCTCAAGAAATGAGAGCCATGTCATTGATCAATCAAAAGGTCAGGAGTTAGATGACATAAAATATTTCAATTTTATTTTAAGCTCTTGCTACAAACCATCAGGTACACAAATTACATTCTTTTCATGAGGAATTTCTAGTGTTTCATTCTGTTAATGCTGAGAGACCTTCTATCTGTTGAATAGTACCCTATATTTCCACAGGTTTATAGTGACACTCTTAGCATTTATTTCTTCTCTTGGCAAAGTGGATATAAATAGAGCTAAGTAAGATATTTTCCTTTGTAACATCAAGCTCCAGGCAGTTTCTTTTATTGCTACTAAAACTCTGTAAGGTTGATTGGTAAACTCTGCTCAGGCAACTTAATGCAAGGCATCACCCTGTGGTAATTTTTAGTAATAGAGGAACACACCATGATGCATTACGGCACCCACAGACACCACTTTCACGATATGCGTGCAAATGGATGTCCAAAGTTCTGAATTTCTAAAATAACCGTGCCACCCATGTGAAAGGCATATAGAGATGGAAAATCAAGCGCCCGCAAAAAAGTGTGTGAATGACTTGACATTCTAGGGGAAAAAGACTCATCAGTTTGAACCAACTGAGGATAATAAAGCTTATTCATTGATCACAGATATTGAGCCACTTCCCACAGAGATGCTACAATGGTACAATGAAATTGATAAATGCATGATACAAAGCTCTTGTCAGGCCTTTTCCTGAATACTGTACACCATTTCTAGTCATCTGTGCTCAAGAAAGATGGATTGAAACAGAAATATACACAGGGCCACCCAAACAGGATAATCAAAGGAATGAAGAGCCTCTCTCTTCAGAGGAGATGGAAAGATTTGGCTTTTTTAGCCTAGAGAAACAAAAACTAAGAGAAGAGATGACTGCTCTCATCAGTAGGGCAAATACCAAAGGAGGGAACAAGGACTTCTGCAGATAAAGAATGATACTGGCAGAAGAACAAAGAGATATAGCCTGGAAGTGAATAAATTGGGGCTGGGAATCAGAAGAAAATTTCCAAGCATCAGAGAAGTGAAATTCTGGAACAACGCTGCAATAAGAGATAGAGCATGGTGCAAAACAGACTTGTTTTTAAAACAGCAATTAATACGATTAAGAACATGATGACCCAAAGCAGTTGCTGTGACAGCAGGGCTCTACCCTGATGGTTCAGGAGATGTGACTGACCCTGTCTTTGATTAGAAAATCAACAGAAGGTGCAGCTAAAGGCAGGGAGTATGTTTCTGATTCAGAGACTTTGCAGAATTTATTAGGAAAACAGCTCTTTCAGTCACAGACAAAGAGCAAAGTAGAGCAACTTGCCAGCCAGCCATCACAACTGAAAAACCTCTCAAAATATAACAACTTTGCAAGCTGACATTTTCTTGAACTGGGTGAGAACTAGAAATAATAAAAAATGGACAAATGTTAGAAGTAGTTAATTTTTGATGTGATTCTCTGTTTGTTTTAAAGTAAAAGTTCTTTGAGAAGATCAGTCAGAATATGACCAGGTGAATACCATTCACTTTAGAGAGCCATATTAATTTTGAAAAATTGACCCCAAAAAACCCTAAACCCAAATCAGTTTCTCCAATAATGGATTGATAGTGATGTTCATCTCATCAGCCATATGTCAGGACTTTTCACATCCTTGTCAGGCAGCAGCCTTTAACAGATCAATCAGCAAGCTAATTCTCCATTTGACATCTGTTGATACTGCTTCGATCTGTAACATTTATACATTTATTTGCAAACCTCTCTTTGGCAATCAGCTTTTAAAACTGCAGTTGAAGCTAAAACCCGCTTTTTCTGTGCATAAGACAATAGTGCCATCTCGTGGGAAATACTCTGCTTCATGCCTTATGGCGGGCAAAGCAGCTTGGAGCCTTTCTTCACACAAACGTCTCCTCAAGAAAAACAGATGTAAATTTGTTTTGTTTTTTTTTAAAGTTGGCTTCATCGGGTTAGCACGTAAACTTTCATCTAAAATGCCCACTAGCCTTTTCTGGGCACTGTGGTAAGGTTTCATAAGGTTTTTGCTCTGCTCCAAGCTGCTTTCCTACAAACCACAGCCCCAGCACCCTGTTTGGGTACAGCCCAGGTCCTGTGTCCTGCTAGGAGGGTCCCATGGGCAGCAGGGAGAGTACCCAGCCCAGCTCTGACTCTGCCCACAGGCAGAGCGATGTTACTCTGCATCATCCAGCAAGACCATGCTGGATGGCATGCTCGCTGGGTGAGCACATGCCATGAGTCCTCAGGTCCTCTGCACGTGCACTACACACACACAGAGTTGCCAGTCACAACTCATCCCTGCTTCTCCTAGCAACATTTTCGGTCCTCTTTATCTGATTTTTGTGCCTCTTTACCTTTTCAATGGCTTTTTCCTTTAGTCTCTGCAGAGCTAAAACACTAACAGCATTTCACACACCAGAGCACGCTGGAAACATTTTTACATTTAAAGTGTCATCCGTCTTACAGGGGGAAAACAACGAGGATTCCTCTGTTTCTTCCATGAGCAGTGGAAGAAGTGTGCCAGGAACAAGGCCCTTTCTTCCAGCGAGCTCCATGTGCATAGCTCCTTGGTGAAGAAGGGAACTGATTAACCCAAATCAGCTTCCTTTTACACAAAGCAGGTGTTAAACAGAAACCAGCTGCCTGCTTCAGACTCCAGCCTTACCTACAAGGCTTCTCCTCCTACTGCCACGCTGGTCTGCCACGACTCCTCAAAGGCTTTAAGGGCTCTCCCGCCAAAATTACAGCAGGCTGTAACCCCACCTGCACTCCCATCAACCTACTTCTTCGTAAGCAAATAAGGGTAAATCCCAGCACAGGTTTTTTTTCTAGATCCCTGATAAAGGTGGAGAGTTCTGGAACCATCAGATAGATATTAACCAGAAATCAGAATTAAATAGCATCCTGTATTCATAGCAAGTTTCCTTTTGCAGCCTGCACTCAGTGGTTCAAGACACGCTCAAGAATGAATCTCAGGCTGGTACTTCCATGATGCTGTTGGTTCAGCATTACCAATGAAGCCAAGCGCCAGGAAAAAGGGTAAAAGATTACCTTAATTTATCATTTGTACACTCTTGCCGGTATTATAAAATTGGTATTTGTATTTTACAATACCAGTATTATAAAATGAGAAGAAACTGTCATACCTATCTGTTTCGTCTTCCTGTACAAGTCTCCAGGATTTCCCTGGACTGTTATACATGTAGTGTAAGACAAACACGCACTCCCAAGCTTAAAATTACTGTGATGGACAATCTGTCACAACTCTTGATAAACTGTGCCAGTCCAGTTACAGCAGTATCAACAAAAAAAGACCACAAGCTTACAGAGAACAGATGTCACCTTGAGGTTTAGCATCAGCTGTCCATTTGCAATAACAGCAATTGACATCTGGTTTAATTTGGTTTAAGCTAAATTCAGAGCAGGTCAGGTGCTGTTGGTGTAAGATACAAAGAGCTTAGGCTTGGTAGTTAATTAATTCTTTAACAAAATAACCAATTTACAATACAGTTTTGAGGTACTAGTTTAAAACATGCTGTTTATTCAGACGAATTGAAATGGACATGTTACTCAGAGTGTAAGTTAGTCACCCCTGAAATTCCAGTCTGGGTGAGAAAGATATATGGTAGTAACTAGTATTAATCAACTGAAAATGGTTAAATTAAAAATTCCATATGCATTTCCTTGATTTAATAGCTGAAGAATTTGAAGACAGTACTTCATTTAAACCACAAGCTCTTCACGTCGAGCAATACACCATACACTCATTGGAAATGAAAATACTAATTGTATTAATATATTAAAGGACTGGCACAGCTCTATCTGTGTCTGGTTTTAGTTGGGTAGATCCCTGCGCAAATTATAGCGGCATGTAGAAATAATCGAGTTTCCTTTTCCATCACAGAGGTGTGATGTTCAGAGTAAAGCTGAAAGCAGTGACACTGTGCCTTGGGGAGGAGTTTGCACTGAAGCAGATAATACTTCCCATGCCCTCATCTAAGCAACTCACCTCAGCCTGAATAGTAATCATGCACTTACTTGCAGCATGTGAAATGCTTTTAAAGAATAAAACATTTAATTTCTGATTGACACATAAAGCCATAAAGCATACATAAAGGTTCAGGGAAAGTGAAGTCTGTCTACACAACACGCACTAAATGCGGTATTACAATATGAGCAAGTTACCCTGCAAACAGTCATAAAAGCTTAGCCCTAGGAAACAGAGAAAAAATTGATAAAATAGCCCTTCAGACTGTCTTAATTTCACATTTGCGTCACAAGAGATTCTGATAATTTTTTGTTGTAAGCTAGTTAACATGAAAACTGCATATTGTAATATTTTTAAAAATTCAGTATAGTCATCTTATACAATAAAAATTTGTGTGATTTTCCTAAACTGCAACATTTTGCCTTATTTTTTTCATTAACTAAGTACCCAAGAACCACACTTCACCAGAAGACAGACAAAACTTGGAAAAAATACTTGTCACTTTTTTTAAAACTGTTTATTTTTTATTAACTAAAACAACTAAGCCATTAAAAGTGCAAACTGTACAAAAGGTCATAGGGCAAAATGGTTTCTGAGAATAGAAGATGATGCTTCCAAATAATAGGTGTTTGTGTTGTCCGTACTGTTTTGGGGGGGCATGTATCAACATGGAGACAGGTTTTCACTGAAGGTCATGAATATACTGTTTCTGGGGGGCATGTATCATCAACACGGAGACAGGTTTTCACTGAAGGTCATGAATGCAGTTTATAAAGCAGATATAACACTTAACCTTTATGTGATCGATGTAAAAGGCTGAATGCCAGCTACCGTGAAGAGAAGGAATTAGCCTAAAGTGATCTCTCTTTACAAATTTTTTCTTTTAAAACAAAGAACTTTGAATGCAGGCCAAAGCCCTTTAGGAAAAAACAGTTTCACAGGAAGCAATACTAACAGTGGTAAACAGCACCTTTATGCTGCCATTTTACTTCCAATCAGGTAACATTACTTTGAGAACTGTGTTTTTGCAAGGCAGACCTGTTGCCTTCTCAAAGCCGTGAGAAAGTCTAAACACACCACCACTTCATTAGTGTTCATGCTTTTGGTGTCATTTTACTGTTAACAGACAAGTGCTCTATGTTTGTGCTCCGTCTACCAAGTGAAAGGTACAGCTCCCACATAAAAAACACACCTGTGTATCAGCAAGAGCCTGACAGATACACGTTGTTTTCAACCATCAAAAACCTGTTTCCAACTTTTCAACCATAAAATGAAATGTACATTTCTTTAGTATACTCGATTAGTATGCTGCATGACTAAAAGAAATACAGTACTGAAACTTAAAACATTCAGCCTGAACACTTGCTAATATAGTTGCAAGCCATAACAAATGCATTTTCTTTTCTTCAATACAGAGCTTGACTACTTAATGCTACAGTAAGAAAATCATTGTGTAGTTAACACCAATCAAAAATGGCTGACAAAGGTTACGTAAAGCTGAAAGACAGTATTTAATTCTGATGGCACTTTTATGGGATGACAAACTTTTGCAGTACATACATGCAATATAAAAGTAAAGTTAAAAGGCTCAAATCCTGGAGGATGTACAGGCATATGTTTTCCAGGGAGCATTTTGATAATTTTTGGCCTTCGCATTTACTTTTTTCATGCCATAGAGTATTTTTGCTTTAACTTACCGCTCATCTCCACAGCCTCCTACAAGACTGAATCAGCAATACAACTCACTGCAAACCAGATTCGATGGGAGGACTCCACCAACCTCCTGCTCCCAACTTTCTTTCTCCCATCAGGATGCTGGGAGAATCTATCCAAGATAATTTCTGAATTTAAATCTTCATTGTGCAGTAGCAAATTGAGCTGAGCCATTTACCCTCAGTATCTGCTAGCTCTGCACAAGTCTCTACTTTATGTTATTGAGCTGAAAGCATTGAAGAAGGAAGACTGAAGATATTTTGATGAGATTGTATTTTCCCAGAAATAGGTGATAAAACATCCACACGTTTAGACTGACTCTGGGACAGCCTTTGAATTGAGACAAACATAATCAGCCTTCAAAGCACTGACATGCAAGAGAAATTCTCCAGCAATCTCAAAATCCCTCATGAACGTGTGCTGTTCTACATGAACACCTTGGCCCAAAGGTGGTGCTTTTTTACATCCCATGCAATCTTGCTTCCATCAGTCCATCTGCAAAGAGTTTAAATTAGCTCAAAATCTAGCCTTCTTTTTCCTGGTATTAACACTTTAGTCATGATCATCCTGTTCTAAAACTATCTTGTAATAGAAGCCTTACTGGCTTTTTTTTTTTTTTTTTTTTTTTTTTTTTTTTTTTTTTTCCCTCTTTAAAATCCACCCTTATACTGTTTTTAAGTGTGGCATTATCCAGGCTTGTGATTTAGAGGGAAAAAAGAAAATGAAAAATCTTACTTAAGATTTTAAAAACTCTTATTAAAATATCAAAGTCATCAATTTCACATTCATGATCCATTCTTTCATAGGGTCTTACAAGCAATTACAGAAGTCCCTTTTTATAAGTTATTTTGCATTTGCTGGTTAATTCCATATAATCTTTATCGGTATGCATTCTCTGCACTGCTGTCGTGGATAAAAAGAAGCACAGGAGCTATTAGTATCTAACGACACCAAAAGCAATCTTCTATCTGACCTATAGATTTAATTGGCTATAAATAAGCTGCGCAGGCAACCAGTACAAAACAGTATAGTCCTATAAAAAGACAATGGACTGCAGAGTACAACTGAGTAGAGTAAGGTTTAACTAGTTAAGTGTTACCATGTTGTGGACTGACTTCCTAATTTGCTGAAAATGGTTTGCCCTACTCTGAAACATTATACAAAAAAAAAAAACAAAAAAACAAACACCAAACCAAAAAACCCTAGAGCTGCTTTCGCACTACCAAAACAAATCACGTGCTGTTATTTCATTAGTTTTCTCTTTTACTTTGAGACTAACTAGTTGTCTAGGTACCTGCTGGGGGAGCAAGATGAGATGGTCCACCAAGCACTGGGAATTTGTCTTTTATGGCATTTTTAGATGTTTGGGAATACTAGTTCATAGTGGCATCACAGGTGTGTGCAAGTCTGAAACTACCCTGCCTCTCATGCTTGTCAAGAAAAACATACTTTCTTGATGTAGTCTTAGTTTTCTCACAGTTGGTATGGAAACTTACTTCAACTCAATAACACAGATATGTCTTGGTAATTACATGCAGAAGACAAACATATAATATCTAATTTTTTAAAAAACTACCTCTCCTTAGCCCTTGGTAATTAAAAGATTTCTCAAAATTCTTCATTTTTTCTACTCAAAACCATACTTGGGATATCTAATTATCTTCTGTTGCCGCACAAGTTGCAGGTGCTCCGTTTTTCCAGAACCGTGGTGGTTTTAGTCATGAGATCAGTGCAGAAATATGCACATTTACTTCAAGCCCAGATCCATAGCTGCAACCAACAATCAGGCTCTTAGAAGAGGAAACATATTGCTTTGCATTTTCTCTTGTGACTTTCTTAGATAACAAGACAGTACACCACATAACGTGCATGTACCTTTGTGTCCCCTCAGTTCATTCAGAGAGTGTCATTCACAGAGCCACTATGTAAAGGACCTCATTTTGCTCTCATTGGTTACTAATGGGCCTAATTCCAATGAAAATACATCTGTATAACTAAAGTCACAGCTGACCCATGGCTCATGGGGACCAATGCTAAAGTCTGCCCAAAATCTGATCCTGTGCCAAGCAGCCTTGTGCCAAAGTCAAGCCACACAAGAAGTAGAGAGAAAGAGCATGGATGTGTAAATCTGGATAAGATCCCTGGAAAGGGATCACAAAATTTGCTCCTGTAACTTAATTTTAAGGACTAAATAGTTTCAGAACTAATAAAAATATTTCTGCTTATGTTATTACAGTAGTACTAATGAAGTGTCATGTTCCAGGGCATAGGCTGATTAAAAGAGGAGGCAGAAAGGACTTTTTCCTCCTTCTGATTGTTTATATTCCAAAATTGTGGAGATGAATTTGGGAAAAGCACCACATACCTCTGAAGCATCAGGTATTGATTGGAACGAGGCAGTGGAGCTGGTGAATTACACATCAGCTCCATTATGACAAATCCTATGTTTCTATGTAAAAGCACAAGGCCCCAAGCAGTCACTTGTGGCTTGTATTTAAGGCTGGCCCTACAGATGATGTTCTGAGAGAAAGACAGTAACAGTTCTCTCAAAAACAAAAATGCTGATATTAAAATAAACAAGGGGAACAAACTATTTAAAGTGCCTGAATAAAATCTCTTCAGGTCTCTAATTTTTACAATTAAAATATAATAAACGCCCACAGTAAGAGAGAACTGGACAGGTTTTTTCACTGAGTTCACAAGAATTACTAATCCATTAGTCTGGTATGAAAGCTCATTAAAAGTGATACCAAATAGGCCACCTCAAGCAAATATTTCAAGCCTACAAATAGTCAGTGGCACACTTTCAAAATACTTTAAGTTCCAAACTACAAATTTTTATGATATTCATTTCTAAGTAACAATGAATTTAACAAGGACTATTACTGCCTTGCTAAAGCACACACCTGTGCTTTCATAAGTAAATGTCAATAAAGTCCTGGGGATTGCTGGAGTATTGGTAGTTCATGACTGTTCTGTGCAACTTTTGCATTGTAGTTAGAAAATTCAGTTTACCGCAAGGATGTGTTTAAAAGGATGCTGTGTGAGACTGGCACATTCTAAGATTATTGCTGTTTTCTAAAATTGTAAATAAGCACCAATTAATGAAATTGTTTTCAAGTAACAGCTAACCTCAACATTCTCCAACATTCACCATTTAGGTTATATTAAACATCCTATCAAGATAAACTGCATCGTTTGGTATCTGTGGAAAACATTCTAGATGCAATAATTCTATCTCCATCCGCAGAATTACAGCATGGGTTCCTCGGTGCTCTGCAAATTTTGCCAAATGAGTATGATCCTGTACTGCATGCACTTTCGTTTTTGTTTTTTTTTTTAAATCAGAAGGGTTGAATTAGTTTCTAAAATTATAAATAAGCCTTCTATAATTCTAAAAACCACACTGAATAGAAACTCCATTTGGAGTGGCAATTGCCATTCACATTGTTGCGAGATTTGAGGTATTCTTGAAGAGAAAAGGCACCAGTGAAGTTGTTGGATCCGGATGTACTGAATCACAGGAACATGTTCAGTTAACGCCCTATTGAAGAAAAAGACACATTTCAGTACAACTATTTTTTCCTAAATCACTAAATTGGCTTGGCTTCAAGATGGGCACACATTCATACTATTTGAAATCCCTCACTTCACCGTCACCACTTAGCTATCTCTTTGGATTTTGAAAGGCATGGAGCCAGCAGGCATGTCTGGCAGCTAACTGTGTCTCGTGTGGGGAAGATAACAAGTTTTACTTACTGCAGAACTGGCCACAATAAAGGCAACCAGCAGAGAGAACTCATGACAGTGGTCTGAGTAGAGTGAAAAACAAGCTTTCCTCCCAGTCAGAAATTTCAGCCTTTTTCCACACACAGAAAAGAAAGGGGCTACCCACTTTAAAAATAAGACTTGGACAAGTGTTTTAGAGTCAAAGACCTTCAGCATGTTGTTTTGTCTCTTTGCTCAGTTGTTCAAGGGCTTAATGTGAAAACCATGAGTCATTATGAACTAATATGCCCACTTACTTGGGCTTCCACTCCTCAGTGGTGAAGGACTGCGGCTCCGAGACAACTGCAAGACAAACAGAAAAGGAAACTCAGATGTGCTAAAGAACTGTACCCAAAAAAGGCACCTGGGGACCCATCAACATTCAGAAAATTTGCAAGTTGCTCTATCGGTGCAGCTCCACTGCTATAAAGTCAAATTCAACAACTTTCTAGTTTCTCTCTCACACCCTGCACACACACAAAAAAGTGAGTCTTACCCAAAGCCTCTCACGTTTTCAATATTCACATTTTAAGTTGAGGGCACTGATGTCAATTTAATAACATGGGCTAACAATTAGAAAAATACATGATTTTTACAGAAGTAATTAAAAATATTGTATAACTATACCATATGCAGAACTCTGCTATGGTTTCACATATCTTATTAGTACCACCTCAGTTCTTCCCCTCCTGCCCACCCTACACTGATTTTCTGATCCTTTGAGGCATTAGAGGGTAAGTTTAGATTACCAGTTCCAGGAGGCAGGGACCATGTGCTGTATATGTACTGCAGGATGACTAAAACACTTCCAGATGATGCAATTAGTTATTCAGAAGGGTGCTGAAGCAAGGGGGAGTAGGGGGAAAGCATTCCGAGATCCACAGTTGGTACCTCTGAAAATTTAACTATGATCTACTCCTCATACAGTGTCTGCACTGATAATGATACCAGGCAATAACTATCTGTCAGTTCAGCTTCACCTCATTACAGACCCAGCAAAGGCATTTATTCCCAATGTTAGAATGTATGTGTGGCACATCAGCATTTTTAAAAGGTTGCCTACATTCTGAGTTTAAAATACTTGATGCTGTTTACACTACAAGCATTCAGCTGGGGCTTACATGATGAGATAGAAGAGGACTGGTGCTACGACTGCGGCTTCTGCCTCTACTTCTGCTTCTGTGAGACCACTACAAGAGAAGAGTTTGACAAACCTCTTTTGAGAAAGGGTATTTAATAAAGACAGACTCGACAAGCAGACTTGCCATGCTGGAAACAAAGCTTGAGGACAGAGAGTAAATACAGTAAACTTTCTCCTCAGAACAAGCTCTGCGAACAATCATACATCTGCATAATGAATACATTAAGGCAAACAAAACAATTCATCCTAAATACAGGATGAGGCACTAAAACCTAACTGATATTTGATATACACAACTCCAGCCATTTAGGGAACAATCAAGAATTCATCTTTTTAAATTTTAAAACAGTGTTTAAATCCAATGACTTCCCTTAACATGATCCTTAACAAAAGTACGTACCAGAGCTCCTCTTTTTGTGACTGCCTCTCCCTTCACAATTACAACATCATTTTCCATCAGAGCAGGCCATACATGATAGGCCACCAAGGCAGCTGTGAAATCAGAGTCAAAACTACGATGGTACCTGTTGAAATATAGAGTACAAGAAATGTCTGCATATAAATGCCAAAAGATAAATAAGATGCTTCAAGTCATCAATGTTGATAAAAAGCAGAATACTAGCTACAGCGCATAAACGTCTGTCTTTACTTATTTCTGGGATACGGAAATATTGTCTTCTTGAAGTGAACCTGTAAAAGAAATGCATTTGTAAGACAGACTTAGCAGAATATGCTGTCTACTTATACTGAAAGACACGCCAATAAAGCCATCTGACACTTCAGAAGGCCACTAGACCACATTCTCGCATAAGCCCCATGCAAGCCAGGGTCCTTGGGTCCACTGACAGATTAAATCTCCTGAGCAGCATTTTTGCAGGCATAGTCATCCCATCTTCCTGGAATATCTTGCTAAAACAAGACCCCTATAAAAGATATTACAGAAATACTCTCTCTCAACTATAAAATTACATCCTAGTATCTTACAAGACATAAAAGTCAATTTTATTAGCAAGATCCTCAGGTACTGATAATGAAACAGTGACTTTTTAGCTAAGAAAAATTATTTTGAAGGCCTGTATTAACATACCAGATACATATTACCTCCCTAAGTCTGCAATATTGGCTGAATAATACATGTCTGGTTTTGTGGATTCAAACTCAAAACAAATATCAAATAACTGAAATAAAAATAGCAATGCACCTATACATTAGTAATGTATATACAATGGCAATTTATATAAAACAATGTTGTAAACAGAGGCATGAAGCTCTGCATGGAGGAAGGTATAGAGTACGATGAGGTTTCGCCAGCCCTTTTATAGAATGGTATCACACATAACTAACAGAGCTATTTTAATTTCTACAGATTTTGCTCCATGTCTGTGTACCACATCTATATGCTACACATGTAAACGTATGTATGCTGCATATTTATCTATATAGATGGATAGATGTGTGTATATATGTCTCCCACAGCAGCATGTATAACACATTACACCTGTTTTTTGAAGGCCACACACATCAAGTAGGTGGAGAAAGCATCCCAAGGCTATACCATAGCATTCCTGCCTTCTTAAGTGAGCCAATAGCTTTGGGTATCAAATAGCTAACTGCCCAGTATTTGGACAGGATCATTAAGTAGTCACGTATGACTTTGCACTCTCCTGTTGAAGGGCTACTTTTACCTTCTCTATTTCTCTCCTTGGCTTCTCAAGCGCTTCCCCACCTGGGTTCCATTCTATTTCTAATTATTATTAGAAACCTCCTTATTGGTGTGGCTTTTCTTGCTTTTGAGAGCAATTTTTTTGGAGTTATCAATCCTATTAGTTTTCTTGAAGGCATGGAAGTACCCTACAGTCTCTGCCAGCTAACAAAGCAGCCAGCCCTGACACTACGGAAAAAAGAAAAACTATGTTATGGTGTGCATTTTTTAAGCAAAATTCCCATTCTTAAAAGGCATTTTTCTTTTTGCTCAGCTCTAAACCAGAAGAGATGGGAGTGTATTAAGATCCGGATGTTGTACAGCAGCTACTGCCCGGAGGTCACAGCACACGTGTTGGTGATCCCGGTATCAGGTACCAACTGCCAGATCTCAGTAAACATGACTTTTACAAAATGGGCCAGAAAGGAGGAACAACGATGCACACATTTTATAAACACTGGAGGCAGATAGAGACTAAACAAGGAAAGGAAAGCTAATGATAATTTTCTTCTTAAAGGATAAATTAGATACGCTCTAAAGACTGAAGTTTATCCAGAAAATTGCTCTGCTGTTCATTAAAAAACCTGTCAACACTGGTCTACATCCTGGCATTTATATACCATCATAAACCTTAAGACATACCAAATTCACTACAGACCAGGAGTATTTGCCCCAAATTAATGTTCAGTATCAATCTTAAACCTTTATATTAGTTAGGAAAGAAGTAGACTATACAACCTGATGAATTTTTTTTAATAGTAAGAATCTGACTGAAAATAGAGAGTTCTTACTTGGTCTCACTGAAAAGTTCTCCATCAGTACCAAAGGCAATATCAAGAGGAGGAATGAGTGTCTGCATTGCAAAAGCCACACGGCACAACTCTCGAATCAAAGTGCTGATCACAATGAAATCAATTTCTGGTGGAAATGAAATCTTTGGGTTGACGTTCATGGAGCGAATTACTTCCTGAAAATAAACACAATTGAGTAATTTGAGCTCACTAACACTTTTATTCACGGGCAAGTATGGAAATCCCTCCTAAATATGCCTCTCAGCTTTCTACATTTAAGAATCAGTATAAGAAGCTCCCAGCAATATTGTCTTAGGCTATTCCAGAAAATATTAGCTTCAGAAAGACTGTGCTGTTATTTTAGAAATAAAGTACGAGCTACATCATTGACATCAATCTTAGGAGGGAGATGCAGTTTTTCAGTAGAGCACAGAACTTAAGAAAAATATGAAATTTAGCTTACATTTATTTGATTAAGGCAGTTATACTGTATCTTGCCAAAACACTATTCTGGCAGACAGAGATATTCTAGTCACAGGCAAATAAAACAAGTGATTACTGGGCCATACCACAATATTATTTTGGAAAATAAACTGCTACAAGACATAACATCCATGCAATAAACTTTTTTCCTTCTTCAGGTTACAGTGCATTTCTAGTTTACACACTCTGAATTTATTAGCTACTAAATAGATCAACACGGCACTTCCCCACCACCCTTGACTTACATTAACACTGGCTTGAACATCATACAGATCCTCATGGCGAACTATATAATCCAGGACAGTGTCTTCAAGGGACTCAGGCCCCGAGTGACCTAGAGACAGAGTCTCTCTTACACGTATTTTAAACTGCCTGTAGGCCATCTTTGCTGCATGAAAAGACTCCTGCAAACATAAAGAACATCTAGTTAAATCCAGGAGACTGAGATTAATTTTTTATCAATTATCTGAGAGGATGAACTTAACCTAGTATCATCATTGTAAGGAGGAATATAAAACACTGCTGTAAAAGTGAAAGTTAAAAAGAGTACTCATCTGGGAGGACTTCTCTGATTAGAATCATAGAATAGTTTGGGTTGGAAGGGACCTCTAAAGGTCATCTAGTCCAACCCCCCTGCTGTGGGCAGGGACATCTTCAACTAGATCAGGTTGCTCAGAGCCCCATCCAGCCTGACCTTGAATGTTTCCATTCCCATGCCCCAGGGATGGGGCATCCACCACCTCTCTGGGCAACCTG
>NW_008795127.1:8774161-8787490 GCF_000699145.1 Aptenodytes forsteri
TCTTGGGCCCCTCTTCCCTCCAGGGCTTTGTCCCATGGGACTCTACCAAGCAGATCCCTGAAGAGGCCAAAGTCTGCTCTCCTGAAGTCCAGGGTAGTGAGCTTGCTGTGAGCCCTCCTTGGTGCCCTAAGAATCTTGAACTTGATTAAATCAAGCGTAATTTATTTGCAGAAGACAGGATTGAAAAGATTCCCACCTAACCTTCTATTTTTCATGATTAAATCAAGTGTAATTTATTTGCAGAAGACAGGATTGAAAAGATTCCCACCTAACCTTCTATTTTTCATGTAGGATTCCATCACACACCCACAATCAATGGAATCACACTCAAAGATATCAAGAGCAGAATTCAGTAATAGCATTTTACGTGCCACAGCCTAACATGTCAGACAGGAGCACCTCTTGTCTGTTGGGAAGAAAGGTTGTATTGGAGAATGCAAACTGAATGACAGTTGTGGGAAAAAAGCTTCAGTAAGTTAAGTGTGCTTGGGATCACACACATTAAGAGACACACTGCCTCTCTGACACAGGTATGTACTACATCAATTTTATAGAAAAGAAGATTAAGTACAGAAAAATGAAAACAAATTTCTTCAGACTGAGCTCATAGTAAACGTGAGGTATCTAGGTAATTTCAAGGGACTAGAAAAACACAAAGCTACAGGCAAGAGGGAAGCATGATATGGAAAGATTTTTAGCTTTCTAAAATGTAGTATTCCCAAAAGAATTCATCTGAATGAGGTAATGTTTTTTTTAGTGCAGGAATCATCTACCTTTCAGAGCCATTCAGTCTTCTTATGCACCCCTTTTAGCACCTGTACTGTAGATCACTGACCCTGTTCTAATGTTGGGACAGGACAGTCAGAAAAGGACACTAAATTGAGAGTTCAATGTAAAAGCGTGAGGGAAAGAAAGGAAAATCAAAAGGGAAAAAAGAAGTTTTCTTCTCCGTACTTCACAGAAATGCTAATTTACACACAATTTAATCCAATCCAGACATAATATTTTATAAAACACTTCTGGCCTGTAAAACAAGAAATATAAATTTTTTTGTTACCACAGCTGCAATGTATATTATCCTCTGCACCATCTCCATGTCACTGATGTATGTCCTCAAAAGGGTCTCTGCATCCAAGCGTTCTTGAGCATAAATGTCACCAAAGCGAGCTACCAGGCAGGCACGACGCGAAGCATTTGTACGTCTGGTTCGGCCAGGTGAGCAGCTCCTCAGGGGAAGTGGACTAGGTGACTTGCTTTCACTGTGCCTTGGGGAAGGAGAGCGGCTCCGTGCAAGCCTATGACAGACATGTAAAGAAGCATGAGGTTACTTCACCATCCTCAGATGCTTTTGCCTAGTGCACAGAGTTTTGTGTCAATTTAATTATTACCAGGGTAAGCTGAGATTTTGAGCCAACATAATTAAAGAAGTAAAGCTGCAGCTGGTTAGTCTAATATGAAGGCATTTGTGTCAATACATTTTATGGGCTAGAGCCTGAACAATAATATTAAAGTAATTCCTAAAGTGTGTACAGCCAAGCACTTTGTTCTGGGGAAACACACATTTAACTAGTAATACTTTGGAGATTTGTTCCTCTTTCAGTACCACTGAAGAGTTGTAAAGTCAAATAAGTGAGAATATAACAACAAGTTCTGCCCTGTAATGGTACAGTATTCAAAGAGGACTTACAAACAAAGAAAACCTAACCATCTCTTTTTATCCCATACAGTTGCTCTCAGTGTATTTTGTAAAGCTGCTCTCTCTGCTGTTTTGCCAGAAACTTAATATAGCTGCCTGAAATTAAAACATTTGGGCACTAGGAGAAATCAGTTAAAGAGTTTATGTTCCTTCATAGCAAAGTACAAAAGCTTAGCTTTTGTTTATACTTCAATTTAAAATGAGGAGGGAATTCATGCTACCTAACATGAACAACTTCCCTGATTCAGTGACTTCTCTGAATAACGCCTCTACCTGCTCTGGAGAACAGACTTTTGGGCATCCAGGATAGAAATCTCATCCCGCAGTATTTGAATCTGTTGCTCATAGTCATTCAGACGATCTAACTTCCTCAGGGCGTCCTTCTCTTGGGCACGGGAAGTCTTCAGACTTAACCACACAGAATAAAGTCAGTCACAAGATGTCCTTCTACCAATGAAAACCATCTCTCAATTAATCCTCATCACCAAACAAAAAGAACAGAAAAAGAGGAGAAATATTGAGCAAGCTCCTTATGCTGAAATACAGGGAAATCAAGAGTTTTTAAAAAAGCATACTCCAAAGCATACTCTTAATTACACTTTAAAAGGTAAAAGCGTCCTATGGCAGGAGACTGGATACACTACACTTTATGTCACCGGAGAGATCACTGGTTGACATTTGGTGTCCTTGCACTAGCTCAGATGATGAGGTCTAAGAAGGAAACTGGTTTCTTTCTCATATTTAAGATGTTAACTAAACCAGCTCAGTTTTCTTTCCTACAGTTTAAGACTCTAGGTATTTTTTTTATACAAGGTCCTTGGGTTCTTTTCTTTGTTCAAATATATTAGTCAGTCAAAGGACATCACCAATGATGTTATTCAAGTAATATCAAAAGCTAATGATTCCTCTCCTGCTCTCCCCAAGAGAAGCAGTGTTTCTTAAACATTGGCAGACAACCAGTTAAGCAAGTTTATCTTCTGTCCTTTACTCTTACTTAATGTTAGAACGTATCCCAACATCTCTGCTTTCCCTCCTAACACATATATTGCTGTTTTCCCTTTTCCAAAAGAAAAAAAAAGGAAAAAAAAAAAAAAAAGGATGCTTTCTATTCATTTTGGAGGCATTCACTCTGTCCTTCCTTTTCTTTACTGAAGGACCCTGGTGAGATTTTTGAGGATCTGAACCAGTGAAAGCTGTAACACCTATCAATTGACAAGCTTCCTGTTCGGACTTTTTAAGGAGCGGGCTGACTGAGAGGTAGTAAGGCCAGCACATCTGCTAAGAGGAAAGACTGTCCTTCTAACCTGGGTAGGAAGAGCTGCAGATACTATTACAAGCCCATGGACACCCTTAGTCAGCTCCTCCAGCAAGGACTTCTAGCAGAGTAGTAGTAAAACAGGGCTAAAGAATTCTAATATAAAGAACAACTGGGAAAGGAAAGTAGATTTGGGAAGATGAGTTCTAGAGATAGAGATGGGGGAAAATCATTATGTACTAGAAAAAAAAAAAAAAAAAAGGAAAAAATGTTGGGGAAAAAAAAAAAACAAACACCCTACATAACATACAACACACTAGTCAGGCCTTCCTTAAATTGCCATGATAGACAATGCAGACAGCCAATGCACTGTTAATAACTATCCAACAGAAAGGATAAATAAGAAGTAAACATTTCACTTCTGTATTATTTTCTTTTTGTTATTTACCCCTATTCACATAGGGATTTTCCAGAAAGTTTTAAAGCAATTTTTGATGGTCTTTGTAGCACTGCTGTGAGATCCACAAAGCTTCATCATGACCACAGATAATGATTACAAATACAAACAGATGCTTAATTATAGGTCTGCCTTTATCTATCAAGAGAGGGGAGAAAAAAAAAAAAAAAAAAAAAAAGAGGAGAACACATGACAGACCGAAACCGAAACAAAAAAGAAATACCTGCATCTTTCACTGTTCATCACAAGTCACATGGTAAGTCACAAACATAAGAAAAGCCATCACTGAAAATGAATGTTTCTTTGTAAGAAAAACTAAATACCAAAAGAAAAAAAAAACAACTTTGACAGACACCTTTTTGAATTACCAATGCTGACTTTTGTAAGCCTTAACACTAATCCTTTCCATGATAATTAAATCTATGCAGTATTCAGAGTTTCCCCTGTTTTATTGTTCATTCACTCTACTGCTAAGTATTAATCTGAAATGAAGAGAGTATTATCATCTTTCTGTTAAGGTTAAAGAGGTACAAAAAAAAAAAATGGGAACAAACAAGGCAAAATACAGTTCTCAGAAAAATTAGAACAGTTTTTTTAATCCAGTTTTATTTTAAGGCTATAACTAGTGTTTTAAACTCCACCATCTAAGCATTTAAAAATAAAGGCATCTTCAACCAGTTTCTCAGGAGAAAATACAACAGCCTTGAGAATTTCTATCAAGTATCTGCTTAATGCTGTTTGGATAAAGAAGCCCACTGCTACCCTCCAGTTTCAAACAATTCATTAACAATAAAGTCCCTTACAGTTCCCTCAGTTCTCGGGCTAAGCCCTACTTTTATTCAGCCAGATTGCCTTGAATTTCAAGGCAAGAACAACTCCACCTATGTAATTTTTAGTCAGATGCCTGTTTAACCTATTTTTAAGAGCCCCCTGCACCAGCGACACTACAAGGTCTTAAGATAACTGATTCAAGCTACCATATTGGCTGTTATTTGTTACAACCATGTTTATCAAAACTTCTTCCTGTCAATCTATATAACAGGTCCTCTGTACAGCAGATCAAGAAAGAAAAGTCCTCTTGACCTCATTTACTTCAAAAGTGAGTCGTCTGGCTTTGTTAAGTTTGATTAGACCTTGGCACGAGCCTAAGCACCCTAGTAGTAAGCTTCCATTTATAATAGTACTAATAGGATTTTGTTCAGTCTGCATGTAACAAGTTTTTAGTACACATTATTTTTTGTCTTCCCCTGAAGAACTTCCAATTACTTTTAAATGTTGATCATTATTCGTTTTTAAAAAATTGTATTTTGCTGCAGAATTCTGCAGCAAATAGCTAAATCCTGTTATAATTAATATCTTGATATAACAAAAGCTTGTACTGACTATAGAATTTAATTATCTTGAGTCTAGACCACATTTGCTCTAACAGCCCAGGAGACCAAGATGTGTTCCAAAACATGCTTTGATTTAAGTATGCGAGACAGACAGACTACAGACAAGAGGAATGAGATCATCAGCTATTCCAAAAGTCTCAAAAAATAAGTTTACAGACAAAGATGCAAAGGACACTCCTGGCAAACTGTTCCTTGTGTAAAAAAAAAATCCTGTCCTAAGTGTCACAGATCAGTCCTGACCTCACTTCCTCTACTTTTAGAAGGATTCTGGTTTTGACAGGCAGATGAGGACTAGGCAAATCTGATTTCACCCAACTAAAAGGGTTCAAATTTTGAAAAGATGATTCACAGAATGAAAAATAGCACCTTTGCTTCAATCAAAAGTTGCACACCAGACAGAAGATGCAGATGTAGAGTGCCAACTAAACTGAGAGCAAACGTGAACCATGAGTATGTGGAGATTACAGAATTCCTGAATTCGCGGGAAGACAGGAGTGTTTTATTCTCCTGTCATTAGTACAAATGGCAACATGAATTTCTGTCCAGTCTGCATTAAGACCTACACATGGGAAGTGTAAGATGCTTTATTCCCTACTAATAGTTTTAATCGGATAGACAGCAGTCAGGTTATATCTAAGAATCAAGGAGTTATATGAGCTACTTCTCACCCAACAAATCAAAAGAGCCCATTTTATGGGAATGTGAGTTTATACCCCAGGTAGCCATCCAAAAAATTAAAATCCAAAGTGATCAACACTTGCTAGGAAAGTCCACAGATGAAATCTGACAATTAACATTATTCTAGAAGCAACGATAAACATCCAGAGATGAACAAGTGATATTCAACTTGATATTGGAAATAGAAACTCTAATGGCCTGAAGTTTTTTTTGTTTGCTTATCTTAATCAGGAGTAGCTCATCCTTTCAGTTGCCCTAAAAGGAAAGATAAACTCATGGACAGTTATATCCGTTCCTACAGTGTAAGCAGTAAAGTCAAGTTTCCTCCATTTTTAAGAGCAGCAATATTATTTATCCGAAAGGCGCAAGCATTTATTTAACAAGTATGACTATATTTCTGTTGTTGAAATGTCAGTTATCACAAGAATTCACATGCTGTTGGAATTAATTTCAACTACCTTTGTATTCTTTTCTGATAACACACCAAAAAAAAAACCCAAAACAAAACAAAACAACACAACCCCAAACCAAAAAGAGACGTGAGCTACATTTCATAACAGTGAAGAATTATTACTGCTTGTAGAACTAGAACTAATTTCCTTTTACACAAAAGGAAATTAGTTTTAAGGACCCCTGTATTGAAACGGAAAGGTAGGTCCCCCAGCTGCACCCTTACTGATCCAGATTAACTTCCCAGATGTGACTAACGCACTTAGAAACTCAAAAAACATTTTTAAACCAGAGTCGTCAACATTACCAATAGCCATTACCTCTGTGCAGACAGACAAAAGGATTTGGCAAAAATAGTCTAAAAGAAAAAGCTGTATAAAGAACTTTATCTTAAGATAGACAGACTGAAGTGTCTTTTATTTACCCACACGCTACTTCCAAGAGCATCATAGCAAATTGCAAACAATGGTTTCCGGCTATATTCAGAATATGGTTCTCTCCTATTTAACTTCATCTACAAGATTCAAATGCTATCAAGCTGCTAGTTTCAAAGTCATCCTTCCTCTATCCTAAAAAAAAAAGGATAGAAGTTCAGCCATAAGGGTTCTTCTCACATGGATCTACTTATGCTAATCCTCTCTCTATAACACCAAGAAACAAAGCTACAGGGTGTTAAGAAGCTAGACCTATTTTTTGCTATAGCATAGGACAGTGTAGAATAAACAGAACCCACTCAGGTAAATGACAGACTGTGTTTCTGCATGCTGACTTTCTGCCACAAATACCCCAAGATTCAATTTGTCTTACGCTGCTTTTAGCTGAACAATTTTATCTTCTGCTGCCAAAAGAGTAGTGGCTGATTTGGTCTTTGTGTCTTCAAGAGCCAACTGGGTTTTTGCCAGACTGCAAGAAAAATTAATAACCTTCATGGTAAAGGCAGAGATTCTACCAGAGAATTTAATATGACAAATTGACTGTTTAAGCAGGCCAAGTCCATATGAATTTAACATATGAAAACAATCACAGTGGGCTTTGTGCAGACTATCAGCACACAAATAGCTTATAAAAAAATCGTATCTGACTATGCAATAACAGAATTATTTTGCTACGACCCATTATTTTTCATTAAGACTGAATTCCAGTTTCTCCATTGATTTCAACAATTTACAGCGTTCAGAATGACTTCACTGTCCATAAATGGGGTATCTTGGAACATGAATTATCTTTCTCCTGCACCTGTCCCCTGCCTGCCAATAACTAAACAATCATGACTCCATACTGCATCACCTTGAAAGGATCAGCTCTGAAACTTTAACGCATGACTTCTTCTCTGCTTGAATTACCTCTTCCCAACCCTCTACCTTCCAGACTTCTACCTTTGCAAACCACAGCCAACACCTCTCTGACCTGACTGCACAGAGAAATGCAACCCACAAAACTGTACAAAAGCTTTACCACTGATTTCCCACTTCTTGCAGGAGCTAGCCCAAAATGACTTTTTCTTGTACTGCAAACTGCCACACACTCACTCCAATCTGTATTAGTGAATAACTTACCTTGTACTTCTCACCTTGACCTTCCAACACTTTTCTCCAGCTCATCAAATAATCTCTTTCTATCCACACAGGAGCATAGGATGAAATGCCTCACCCCTAAAGCAACCTTTATATATACCTGAACCACAGAATGGTTGAGGTTGGAAGGGACTTCCGGAGGTCATCTGGTCCAACCCCTCTACTCCCCTTTTGTGAGACCCCACCTGGAGTACTGCATCCAGCTCTGGGGTCCCCAGTACAAGAAAGACATGGACCTGTTAGAGCAGGTCCAGAGGAGGGCTACAAAAATGATCAGAGAGTTGGAACACCTCTCCTATGAAGAAAGGCTGAGAGAGTTGGGAATGTTTACCTTGAAGAAGAGAAGGCTTCAGGAAGACCTTATTGCAACCTTTCAATAATTAAAGGGGGCTTATAAGAAAGGTGGAGAGAGACTTTAGTTTCTACCCCTGTCCTAGCAATAGGACACGAGGTAATGGTTTTAAACCAAAAGAGAGAAGATTTAGATGGGATATAAGGAAGAAATTCTTTATGAGGGTGGTGAGACACTGGAACAGGTTGCCCTGAGAAGTTGTGGGTGCCCTATCCCTGGAAGTGTTCAAGGTCAGGTTGGATGGGTCTTTGAGCAACCTAACCCAGTGGAAGATGTCCCTGCCAACAGCAGAGGGGTTGGACTAGGTGATCTTTGACCGTCCCTTCCAACCCAAAGCATTCTATGATTCTACAGTTCTATGAAAGCAGGAGATATCCGCAAGATTAGGATACAGGATGAAATATTCTATTGAACCTCTTTCCTCTAATCTAGCTAATACAGTTTGCAGTTCTGAGAACTTTATATTCTTGGTATCAGCATTAAATTATATCACTTATTCTACTGACCCAAGGACTGTGAACATTCATTGTTCTCATGCTAATAGGATGCATGAGAAAGTGTCTGTCACTTGGAGCTACCTCTGAAATGGCCCTGGAAGTGGCACTAACTGCACAAATTTGTTTCTGAAGCAATTAAGTCATTTTGAGACTACAGTGCTCCACAAAATGTGTTTTATGCGACTGGACAAAAACTGTTCAGTTCTAGTCACTTATTTGAAAGTCTGTTTTTCTTTCTTCCTCCATCTTACCACAGTGGGTTTTGATCTTCTTAGATGTTCACATACCAACTACATACCATAACTAATTATGACATGTTGTAGGTCCTTCAATAAATGTTGCACTATAGCTACTCAATTGATTTTTTATCAAGGTTTGCTCAGCATGCAACAGCGCATCGACTATAATTCCACTGGGATGGTCATGCACTATACAAAACACTTTAGTCTAGACTACTGGCATGTTTTCCAAATCCTCTGCCAGAAGTAAAACCTATCAAGTCAATCTATGAATGCAGGTATGACTATATCATTTGTACCCCACTTTGGACACACATGGACAATCCAGAGCCTAGATGCATTTTGAAGCTCTGATTTTAAGCCAGAAATGAAACATTTTACAAATCTCCATCAGTATTTAAATGTCAAGGGAAAAATATGGCTTGTTGAAAAACAAAAAACAAACAAACAAGAAGAATCACAGTTAATTCCCCTACTCTTGTTGCACATGGTTGAGCTGTAGACGAGTTGAAGTCAGTTCTTCCTGCAGCTCTTGCAGTTGAAAAGTCTGACTGCTGGCCAGCTCTCTCAGCTGCCTCTCTCTCTCAAATGAATCCTACAACAAAACACAAAATCACGCTGCTTGAATGTTCTATCTTACAGAATCCTCCAGCCATGTAGTATAGCATTATTAGCAGATGTGTTTCTAAACATTTCAGTAAGGACCATTTCTAAAGTAATTGAAAACAAAAGCAATTGCATACCTTCTAGAGACATAAGCAATACCTTCCAAGCACACAAAACAAAGACTCAATTATATTAGGAAAAATATTCACTTCATTTACACCTCATGACAGAGAATATGGAAGGTTTGCATGTGCAGATTTACTACCTATATACACATCATTTGAACAAAGTGTTCTTGTAGATGTGTTGCATGGGGGTTTTTCCAGTCATCTTCTGACTGACTATATCACCAACTCAAGTTTTGGGAATTCACGTACACAAAATAACAGAAAAAGTTATTAGAACAGAGGAGGCAACTATTGTCATTCCAGAAAGCACACTACTACACATGCAGCTCTGTCTTTAACAACCTATAGATTTGCCTGATACTACCGGAATTAAATAATAACTGTGCAACAGGCTTTTCTTTAAATTTTGAATGTCACGTGCAATGACAAATCCATAACTGGTGTACTGTCATTTAATAACATCATTATTTTACATTTTGGGGTTTTTTGGCAGAACCCTACTCCTGCAATACACTAGAATCTGACTCTTAAGGGATATCACTTTCCATTTGTCCTTATTTTAACTGTGAAAGATTTTGACAGAAGAGGTGTAAAAATGAGAAGACAGAGAACATGGAGACATCACTGTCAAATCTCAAGATCTTCAATATTTTCTCCTAGTCTGCATCAACCAACAGTCTTATTTTCTTTCAAAGCACAAAGCCACAGCAGATCTGTCTTTCCTGCCAAACTGTTAGTACTACAACACCTTCAGTAAATATCAAATACATACTAACTCCAAACATCAAGTCAGGCACGTGGTGGTATTATGATGGACATGAGCACTTCCCCTCCTCCCCCCCCCCCCCCCCCCCCTGGAATATCAGCTTACACATGTATTTTCACATAGTGTTAGGTTTTTACTAATAGAGATATGGCATAAATACTTCTATGATGTCTTTGCAAATATAAGTGTAGCATAATTCTTTACCTAGGAAAGGAAAGCAGTACAAGAACATAGCTTCTCTTACAAAGCAAATTCCTCCATATTATCACTCGTTGTGAAACAGCATAAGCCCTGGAAGGCCAAAAGTAACTTTAATGACCTCTTTGATTTCCCTTTCAAAGGAAACTTAAGATGAGACAGAGAAATAGCATAGTTGTCTCCACAAGAAACTAAGGACATATTTCATTAAGCAAAATCAGAGAGGGAGGCTATTATTAACAGAAAGTCATTAAAGCTCTCCTGCAGGTATAAATCCACACTGGTTTATTCCCTTAAAATAAATTTCCTACATACCTGAGTGAGAGAGAGGTTGGTTTCAAAGAGCCTTCCTGAAGTAGCACAGGAAAAACAAGTACCTAGCCATGGCAGGAGACGAGTTTTTATTGTTTCCACACCTGCATAATGCCCACCTAAGAAAATACATACATTAAGAAATTGTGAGAACACTTACAGAAAGAGCCAGAGCTTGAAAAGATGACACATGTGAAATGTGTTAGTAATAAGACAAGGCACTGATTTACCTTCTCGAGATGTTTCATTGAGGATTGTGAAGAGCTGCCCTTGAATCTGAGAGTTCAATTCTATTATTTCACAGCATCGGTTCAGATTCTGATCACAGGAATTAATCTGTAAATTAATATGTATTAATACATCTGCCTGGGCTTTCTTACTTAAAGTGATTCCTGTTATGATCATGACTTTTTTTTTTCCTATAATTACATCTTCACAAGCTTTTCTTACTGCATCTGTCAGAATACTCATCTTCAAAAGGTTCACATTGTTAATAGGCAAACAAACAAGACATCAGGACTTCTATCACCCAGTTAATTCACCACTAGAGCAAACTTACTCCTTTCCCCATTCATAAAGAAGATGCAACCACAAATATCTCTAAAAGAAGAATCATAATAATTGTTGATCTGTGTTAAAATCTTTCACCACAGAGTTTTTAAAATAAGATAGGAGATTGTTGGATGAAAAAAAAGTATTAGTCCAAAATATGATTTTCCTTATTAGCTGAAATATTACATATAAGGCTATTACCTTGCTTTGTCAACAGCCACATGAGGCCTCCGTGCAATTTCATCTGATTTTTAAGAGTTACCAACTGAAACAAATACTACTGAAGAATGGGCAAAACCCAGCATTATGCCTAGGAAACAACAGAACAGCAAAACTACACCACTTTCAGCAAATGCAATTCTGAAAAGGCGTTGATGGGGTTAATCTGTCCAGGATGCTACTGCACCTGCCAGGAAAACACATACTTTGTACCTGCTTCCTTAATCTTTATCCATAACCTGTGTATCATCTTCAACATAGATCACCCTCTAGGTCTTCAGGCTTTAATGGCTCCATATGGTTTTTACAAGCTTCCAAAACAGCTAAAACTCCCACCCATGCCCCTGTCAGCTTGCATTTTGATTGCTGCAACATGCTTTCCTCTGGCCTCAAGGAGCAGTCTCACCCCGCTAACCTTCACCAGAACACCACTTTTGCAGTGGTGCATTTTTCCAGCTCATTACACTGACTTAACACCCGTGGTGCTTCCATCTGCCAGCTCCTCCTTTTCTGCAACGGCAGCCTGAGGCTGCTCATCTATATTTCCCAAGACCTCGCAGACTACCCTCACCTCACTTCTTATGGGGAGTTCAGCTCCCGCTATTGCTCAGCCCCCCCGAGGTCTACCTCCACCATCCATTTGGAAGATTTTAAAATTAGTTCCTCTGTTCTTCCTCCTCTGGTGTCCTGCACTCTGTGGTAGCTTTATAAGCTACCCTCAAACTCCTCCTTAAAACCATCCTTTGCCATGAATCAGAGAATCATAGAATAGTTTGGGTTGGAAGGGACCTCTAAAGGTCATCTAGTCCAACCCCCCTGCCGTGGGCAGGGACATCTTCAACTAGATCAGGTTGCTCAGAGCCCCGTCCAACCTGACCTTGAATGTTTCCAGGGATGGGGCATCCACCACCTCTCTGGGCAACCTGTGCCAGTGTTTCACCACCCTCAGCGTAAAAAAATTTCTTCCTTCTATCTAGTCTAAATCTACCCCCCTTTAGTTTAAAGCCATTCCCCCTTGTCCTGTTGCAACAAGCCCTGCTAAAAAGTTTGCCGCCAGAATCCTGCAAAGAGTTTGACTGGCCATTAATATGCTGTAACTCCTACATATCATGAAGTAAAAAAAGGAGCTGGCTTCCCTTGAAAAAGCTGCACCTCTGCTCAGCACCTTTCCTCACCAAGCATAGCACACTGTAGATGCTTACAGGCTCATGACCAAATCAGCTATCATTGTTCTGAAGCTAGTGAAACCTGGGGACACAGAAGTGACAACCCTGTCAAGGCTGTTTCTGCTGAGAAAATTCCCAATTTTCAAATCTCAGTTCCCTTCATCTCATCTTTCCCTAAATTTTACGCCTTCTCTCCTGCTTCCACTGTTTTGCCTCCTCAATCTCCTGTTACCTCGTCCTCCTCCATGCATCCCGTTACATCTATCTCCAGCCTTCTCCTCACCCATACCCGAAACTCTTTGCTCACGCCTGCTTCCCGCCTTCCAAAGCCCTTCTGCAGCTGTGCTGTCTTGCGGCAGCCTCTCAGCTCTAACAGGTTTCCCACCCAGAAGAGGCAGGAAGCTGGATGACCCCGTTCTCACTTTCAACATCCTTTTTCCTCACATTTTCCTGACTGTGCCCAGGCCACGGGTGATTCCTTCTGAGCACACCCTCACTCGTGGTCCTTCCATCTGCTGGTCTTTTACCACAAAACTCTTTTCTGATCCAGACTCAGTCATTACAGCTCAAATATCACTTTTAACCTCCAGTCCTTGCTTTTAGTGAACCTTGTCACAGGCAGAAAAGAAAATAGCTGAAGCTGTGAGTGCTACAGGCACTCAGTGTTAAAATTGCGGTAACTGTGTGCATGTGTGGGTCAGCGTCCCAAACTGGCCTTTTGAACCCCAAGCGGCGGCCACTACCCCTCCCCACGGCCAGGAAGGCCGGCTGCAGGATCCGGTTGCACCGG
>NW_008795127.1:8787757-8787974 GCF_000699145.1 Aptenodytes forsteri
GCGGGAGCCCCCGCCGCCCGGCCCTGACACCGCGGCAACAGCACTGCTGCCGGCGGCCTCCCGCCCCCTGAGGGCCCGCGGGGTGAGGCGGGCCGCCCTCCGTACAGCCCCCCAGCAGACGCGGATCCCCCCCCGCTAGCGGCCGCGGCCCACCTCGTAGTCCCGGTACCAGCTCTCCAGCTTCTCCTGCAGCACCCGGCCGCTCTCCGCGCCGACC
>NW_008795127.1:8788569-8808616 GCF_000699145.1 Aptenodytes forsteri
GCCCGGGTCCCCCTGGCTCCCCGCCGCCTGCACTAACCGGGGTGGGGAGAAACGGTGTTTGGACGGCGTTTCCGACCCGTGCCCAGCGCTGTCCGGGAAGGACGGCCTTTGCCTTGCGGGAACAGCCGCCTCAGCAGGGGAGAGTCAGCCTGAGCCCGCTGTCGGGGCGGGAGGCGTTACAGCCCGGAATTGCGCCGTCCAGCCCGCAGAATCTCTGAAAAGAAAAATACTTTCTGTTTTCGAAATAAAGTGTTATGGTATTTCTGTACGGGAATGTAACTGTCTTGCGTAAATAGGCACTTGCCACTAATTAGTGACGCGGAAAGCAGCTGGTCGGTGCGGTTGGTATTTATAGGACTGCGCCGTCAGTCGTCTTGTTACGCTGGCACGAGCATGGTAGCTCAGCGGCAGTGTATAAATAAGACCGACGCTCAGATTCGGGTTCAGCATCCGAGGTCTCACACGGGAGCGAAAGCTAAATTTGTCAGAAGGGGTGTCACTGTCACCCAGTCGGAGGGGTGGGACGGGGACTCTTGTCAGCGCCGCGCAAGCCGGAGGGAAAAGAACGGAGCGGTCCGAGGGCTCATCCGTCAGGAGCTCCGGCATCTCCGCGGGACTGCTAATCAGAGTGCATCTGTGTATGTGCATGTGCGCCGGTGGCGGCTGGGGGTGGGAAGCCCCAGATGCCTGAGGGGTCCTGTACCAGCCTCGTCTCGGGTGCCGTAGGAAGCACTGCCTAGTTCTGCATGGATGCTCCAGCACTTGTTCCAGCAATCACCATTTCAGCCATGTTCTCCCAGTCCTGGTGCTGTCTTCTGTTGTGCTGCCTTACCAAGTGAAAAAACTGTATTGGGGTTTTATCTCACCGTCACATCCTTTCAAGAACACACTGTCCTCGGAACAAGATACTTACTGTCCTGTTGTACAAGATTTCCATGGCCTTTTCCCCAGAGCACAGACCTCTTCTCTCTTCTTTCCCTGCCTAGCCAATTCTGAGTTTGTGCAGGGTTAGCGTGGCTTCCAGAACATCATCAAGGAAGCCCTCCATAAACTTGTTCAGGTCAAGCACCTTTCTCAACACTATTTCCTTGTTCTTTGGCAACAGAAGAAAACAAGATTTTTTTACCCGTTACATCAGTATAGACACATAAGTGCAGTAAGCTTAAGGTGCAGCTTCAGGATTCATTTCAGATCAACAAACTTAATCCCATCAAAAAGATCAAGCCCTTTCTTTGAAGAATTGAACCCTTAAATAGCAACCTGTTCCATTCAAGGGAGGTGGAACAAAATTTTGGACAAAGTTACAAAAATACATCAAAGGTTTATTTTCCCTATGAATATCTACAAGAGTTTCTTCGACATGTTAATTTGTTACATTGATGGGATATCCCTTGCAATCTGGTAACTTCAAAGGATTAAATTAAAGCTAGGCTAGCCAAGTTCCCCGTGCCAGCTTTGAAGCCTTACAGTATTGTTCTTAATGCTGCATGCAAGCAATAGAAGTTGAATGCAAACCCTGTGCTATCAAACTAACTTAAAAACTATATCCACTACACGCCTTTTGGATAGACTTATTGAGAGTCTATCCAGCGTTAGCATGGAGGGAACTAAAATCCTGTGTATTGGTAAATGACCTGCAAGATTATGTCCTGTATTGTCCCCAAGAGGTAAAAACTTGATGAAGTTCTTTACAGCTGTTTTTTTTTACTGCAACGTCATTAATAATTCCTGTCTGCCATGATAAAAATGAGATATAAAAACATATATTGTCTGAAAATATCTGGATTTTAATTTTAGTCATTGCGTTAGCAGAGATTGCAGTGGTTCTAAATGCGTATTCTAAGTACAGAGTGGCAGACTGAAATATAATACTGAACATAGTATCTAGTATATTCCACTAGTCAATTCAAATTTTAATTTTTTGCATACATATATGTGTGTCATTTTGGTGAATTTACATGCCTTATAACAGCTAATCCATGCTTTGTATTATAGCAAAGTTCTAACGGCCCGGTGAAGAAGTCTATGCGAGAGAAGGCTGTGGAACGCAGGAACGTTAATAAGGAGCACAACAGTAACTTTAAAGCAGGATACATTCCAATTGATGAAGACCGTCTCCATAAGACAGGGTTACGTGGCAGGAAAGGCAACTTGGCCATTTGTGTGATTGTTCTTCTTTTTATTTTGGCTGTCATCAATCTGATTGTGAGTATAATACTTCGGCTGTAAGCAACATTAGGACGTATTTCTTTTTGACGGTTTATTAGAGAAATAAAACTTACTCCAGTATGGCTGAGAAGAACTTAAAATGTACTGAAGGAGATTTCTCATTTTTCTCCTTTCTTTTTTGTTCTTTCGTAGTCTGAGCAAGATTAGGTGGAAGAATCTTATAAGTTCAGTCATGATTATTTCAGTTATATGGTCCCAGCAAGGAACCTACCGTTTATGCAGCACAGAATTAGGAACCTTGAAAGTGTCTCTCCATTCCCAAAACTCAGCAACAGCAAATGTGCAAAGTGTTATTAGTGCAGTACAAATGCATTCAGGATAAACTGTTAAGCCAGGAATATTTTACATATAATAACAGAGCTGCACGTGAGCATTCAGAATTAATCGGCCACTGCACTTTAAACCTTCGTGGTTGTAATTACCACCTTTTTATTGCTTGATCAATGAGAAGTAATGAATTATTTTTCATAATTGGACATCCATCTGTGAAGGTGCTTTCTTGTAGTTCAAGGGTAAGTATATCCTGAGCTGAGCTACTTTGTTCAGGAAATCTGTTTAGCTAATGATACCATGGTTACCCTTAAACAGGAAAAAGATTTAATTATGGACATGATTTAATTTCAAATATATATATATTTTATATATATACAAATTATTTTAGTTACCATTTCAGATGAGTCTAAAAATCATGTAAAATGCTTTTCATAATTAAATGTGTTCTGATGTTTCCAGTAGGAATTGAACAGATTAAAGTAAATTCACACCTAAAACTCACTTAAACACTAGCATTAATAATTATTTCAAATAAAACATCTAGTTAATACAATGCTTGTTGTGGGAAGATCCAAATGATCAAAGTAATCTTTGAAAATGTGCATTTCTCTTTCAGATTACACTAGTTATCTGGGCAGTGATTCGAATCGGTCCCAATGGTTGTGATAGCATGGAGTTCCACGAGAGTGGCTTGTTGCGGTTTAAGCAAGTTTCTGACATGGGTGTTATACATCCATTATATAAAAGCACTGTAGGAGGCAGACGTAATGAAGATTTGGTGATCACTGGAAATAATCAACCTGTAAGTTATATCATGAATTGAAAGTCTGTGAGCAACACTATGGAATTACACTCACATTATTAATAAACATTATATTTGAAACATCATTAACTTCATGACTTTGTTCCTGAAGATTGTATTTCAGCAAGGAACAACCAAGCTTAGTGTGGAAAAAGACAAAACTTCTATTACCAGCGATATTGGCATGGAATTTGTTGACCCACGGACACAAAATACCCTGTTCAGCACAGACTATGAAACTCATGAGTTTCATCTGCCAAACGGAGTTAAAATCTTGAATGTACAAAAGGCCTCTACAGAGAGGGTATGTCTCTTTTAAATACCACTTACTTTTTGTAGATGCTCATTACAGAATTGCCTTAGTTGTAGAATAAGGAAAAAAGTTTACTAATCCGATCTTTCAAGCATATTTAGAAATTTGACTAAATGTAGCTAAAAATGCAGCTCTGAAAACGTAAATCACCCTAAAAATTAGAACAGAAATGAAAACTGACATCATTAAATGAGTGTAACATTGGGAATACCATGCCAACTAGGCCTGTGTGTCTTTTTATTAAGCATTTATCCATTTGTGCCTGGATAACTGTTTCAGAAATAAAATTTCTATGAAAAGCTTCTCTGTTCCTAGTAAGATCTTACAAAAATAATTAGCAGATCTCCATGTATCATTTTCCTTCTGTTGGAGATAAATGTTAATACAACCAGAATTTCAGCAGTCTGAGTAAAAGTGTAGAGAACAATCACAGCATTATAGGAGTTGTGTCAGTTCATGGCTTCTAGGTTAAACAAGTTCTTAGTTTGGTTTGTACATTAAATATGCTGTATTTATCAGGAAACTAAAAAACCTAAATGTCAGTGTGTGTACATTTAAAATGTTGATCTTAATGTCAGACTAAAATTTCTTTCTTGCATATCATCACTCATAATAAAGGCTTTACAGATAGAGTAAGTGCATAGTTCTTTTGTGTAACATCAGTAGAGTAGTATCAGTGGTTTTATAGAGGGTTGAGTGTGCCTTAGGAAGCATTGAGTAATCCTGTTAAGGATGAAGAGAATTTAGTTTGCTCTTCTTTGGGTTTCCTCTGCAAGGCTAACAATTAAATAGTATGTTCTAGAAAAAAAAACCCAAGCCTATAAATACATAGAAGGAACAGATTAAATGAAAACAGAGGAGTAAGTTTACATAATCAGTCCCAACAGGAAGCCTGTATTTGCTACGAGTGTTAACTCTGTATCCCATAAAATTGTCATACAAATTGTTATTTTTATTGCAAAAATAAAATATTTTACATACCTTCCAGAATTAAGTAATCCTTGTTTTTAAATGTGAATGTGGACAATAACAAACGGGCAGAAGCTTCATAGGCATAATGGCAGAAGGGCAAAAAGTACATTGAAGTTTTTTATTAAATTGTGTAGCAATATTTTTAAGGTAATTAAAGTTACTCAGACAAACCCAAGTGACACATTTTCATTGATCTGTAATACACTTTTTTTGTTTATGTTCTTAGATTACCAGCAATGCGACCAGTGATCTCAACATAAAGGTCGATGGCCGTGCTATTGTCCGTGGAAATGAAGGTGTTTTCATCACAGGCAAGACCATTGAGTTTCGAATGGGGGGTAACATGGAACTTAAAGCAGTAAGTATTTCAAATCAGCATTTTTTGAACAGCTTACTTTCAAGTTCAGGCTGATAGTAAACTGATGTAGCTTTATATGGTTTCAAATTTTATATAAAGTAGTCATGCATAAAAGTTTAGTTGCAGTCAGCGTATTTAGTAGGATTTTAAAAGGTGGTTTATTACTTTGTTGTTAATTAGTGGTTCAGGAGTTTTCAGGTAACAATGATTTACTACTGTTAAGATGCTAAAAACCCACGATGCAATTAAAGCTAAGCTATTGGCCTCTGCACTGAAACGAATACCAAAGGGAATTCATCTTCTCTTCTGGAGGCTTTACTGGGGTCAGCAACCTTTGACAGAGGAGCAGAGGATACGGTTAGGAGCACTACCTTCTGTGCTGCCGCAGTAAGCCTCGCCAGCATTCATTTAAGAGTTTTGGAGATTGTTAAGATTGCAGGGCATATGGAATGATGGAAGAGGTTAAAGGAGGATAAAAAATAGACAGACGTGCACTTTTATTTCATGTGTGAATGAATTTCATGTATGAATTCAAACACTGATTCCCATTTCACGTCCATGTTTTTAGATTTACTGCATTTGCTAATATGTCTGTAAAGTGAAAAGCCACACTACTGCTGTCTCTCTCAATATCGATCTATCACTGGAATAGCAAAGTACGTTGCTGACTATAATTGAGAAATTCATGGGCATTATTCACAGACTTAATTAAAAAATGAAGCCTTGTCATATGTACTTTTTTTATTCTGTTGATTTCTACAGCCATCCTAAAGATGTCATTTATTCATTAAACCAGTTTGTCTTTTTCAACAACAACCTGCCTTGTTTAAATCAGAAGTTGTACTCTTTTTTTCTCCCTCTTAATAGGAAAACAGCATTATCCTGAACGGAACTGTGATGGTCAGCCCATCGCGACTGCCAAGTTCTTCTTACGGGGAGCAGTTTAATAACGGCAACTGGCTGCGTTTCAAGCTCTGTATGTGTGCGGATGGGACACTGTTCAAGGTTCAGGTGACAGGTTACAACATGGGTTGTCAGACTTCTGTCAATCCGTGCGGAGCCACGCACTAAAACACAAACCACTACCAGGAGAGTTCTCCTTTGTGTTTACATATATTTGTACGAAGTAATTGCATGCCTTCAAGGATTTCTGTTTTTACAGCAGTTTATACTAACATTTATTACATAATATTTTTAAGCAAAGGCTGTTACGTTCAGCAGTATTATGTCATCATCTTGTTAGCCGTAATAGTGGCACTGATTTAGTAAGCTTTCAGTCTACATGCATACTGAAGTACCTTCCTGAATTGGGATCAGTAGAATATATTTAAAGAACGTGATCTTAGCAACAATCTCGACTGCCTTCAGTTGCCTTTAGAGGAGGTTTTTGTCCTACATCCCAAGACCTTGAGGGCTGCTGAGAACACAACTGCGATCTGAAGTACTTCAACAGGAATGTCCATTTGTTGTTGGAAGTGGATTTGCCTAGGATGGCTGAAGTAGCGGATTTTTGTCTTCTCTTCATTTCTTGCCAAAGGTTGATGTAATGATTTCCCCAAAAATTATGTGGTTTACCATATGTGTACTAAGAGAGGGGTAATGGCAGATTCACTTTAAAATACTGCGTTATTTCTGCCATGTATTATTATGTAGTTAAAAAAAAATTATGCTAGCATAAATAATATTTGCAAAGTAATACCGAGTGTGGAAATGTAACTTCAATTTTGAAATAGTCTTGCGATTATTGAAGTGTTGCTTGAGCTCCCATTCTGTCTGTGCAGTTTAGGCATTCTACAGTTGCTTAATTTATGTGAAGTATTTATAAAACGTGTTTATATTAGAAGTACATTTTTAAAGATGTACTTATAACTTGCTCACTACCCAAAAAAAGTGTTTTCCTGGGTGCTTTAATGTGAACAGTGTATGAATCCGTTATTCAACAGGTAATAATCTAAAGCGTGACTGTTGCAGCAGAGTCTGAGATCAGATCTCTTTTTCCCCATAAATGTCAGTACTGCTGCATTACTGAGAACCTCAGAATTAAATTCTGAAGTTAAACTGCAGGTCTATAATTCTAACTGTGATGGTATTGGATCCTATGACAGCAGAGTAAATACATGTGTATCTGAATTTGCCAACAGTGAAACTGTCTCTGTGGTGAACTGGGGCCTTACAGAAACTATTACAGCCTTGTAACTGCTTTTGCAGAGGTAAGGTGTTCTGTACTAAAAATAGACCAGCTCATTCTAAGATTCCTCCTTTCCCCAACCCATGTATTTCTTCAGTTTAAAATAGTTTTGTTTTGCAGTAGCATCAAGTAACCTTAATCATGGAGGCCACAAAGGTGACTTTGCAAGTAGCTTTTTGACAAGTTTTTCTAGATAAGCACACACTTCTCTTCCTAAAAGTTGTACAAATGTTACACATTAACTTCAGAACTGGTCATTCGTTATGGGAGAATACACTATCTACCCTTGGTTTATAGCTCTCAAAAGTACATGGAATTCCACAAAATGCAAATCAGCTCCTGCTGCAACAAGAACTTCTTATCTAAGGTCCCAAATCCTGTATTTACTAGAAGTCAGTAAGTTCTCATGCAGGGTGTGTATGGGTGGAAGTGATTTCTAGAGGGGGATCCTTAGGTCAGGCATTATGCCACACGGGAGGTCAGAGGGGTCACATTTCTCTCATTGCTCAAAGGTAAAGCCAAATTTTGATGCTCAGTAGTTGTTGGGGGTTTTGGGGGGTGGACAGCAGTGAAGCTGTTCTAAGAAAAAACAGAATAAGCAGAATAAAATGTAGCAAAAGCCATTGAATTGCTCACTTTAAAGATTACGGGAAAGTACTAACATTTTGCATACTGCCTTCATGAACTTCATAATTTTACTAGAGTTAATATTTATTAACCACTTCAACACAGGTTCTGCTGAAAACTTGCACACATCTTTGCTGCTACGTAGTGCCTCAATTAGTATCTGTTACAGTTAGGAGGAGGAAATTAACATTTTTAGAATTTTCACTCTCATGCTAATGGAAGTTTGTCGTTTTATTTTTATATATAAAAATACACACACACACACACACACAAATATAAGCAGCAGTATCCTCAAAGCTGAAATAGATCTTGAAAATGGCAGATACTGCCTCGGTCAAGTAGATTACACACGAAGAGCATATTAAAGCTCTTCTTTCGTTAATACTGACATGCCTATATGCTAGTATTGGATTCTTGTAATTACCAAGAGTTCTTTTTAAAATACTGTACGCAACATAGCTGAAAGATTTGTCACAAAGGTACTCTTAAATCATGGTCTGGATAATTTGTTTTGAAGTGTGGATTTTTTGTCAAAACGTAGCAAAACCGATCATACAAATACCAAATGAAATAAATTACCAATTTGTTAGCCGCTATTTATGTATTGTTAATGTATTTTGTTGCCTTCACTACACAGTTTGAGAAATGCTGGCGCCACACGTCTTGTGTTGCGCATTTATTTGTTGTTTATCTTCTAACTGCCTAAGGTACGTTTTTCTATACCTATTTAAAACATCGTGTGGCACATTATTTATTTCAATCTCACAGATGTACTTAAGATTCTGTGCGTTTAAAGTACGTTCTACAAGCCTCTGTGTAAAACACCGTACTGGGTACGCTGAAACAACTTACATGTGAAGAGTTCTCAGCATTTGTAAAGGTGGTGGTTGTTTTAATAGGTGAAAGACAATTGAATTTCTAATCTTTGTTTTGAAATGAAACAATAAATTCTAAGATGCAGCTGTGGTTCAGAAGTGTTATTTGTAAGAATAATTTTTTTTCATTAAAAAATACATTGTCGTGTTACTGACAGGGAAACTAGTATTTTATTAACTGTAAGTATGAAAATCATTCCACATGTACTCGTCACTGATTGTATCAGGTGGACTTTGCTCAGTGGTAATTGCGTATGATACCTGAAGTAGAGTTCAAAAGTCTCCACTGTTGTTAGTTCACAAGTTCCTGAGAAGCTGTGTTTCTCGACTGAAGGGCTGGAAAAGAAAGAAAAGGTTCGGATTGTTTTCTGGGAGAGGTGGCAGGAGGGGGAAGGTTACCAGTTTATGAATGTTCTTTTTGAAAAATACCTAAGACTCCAAAACTGAATGTTTAAGGCAGAATGTTGGTAATGCTTTGGGTATTTGTTTAGTGTTGATTTTTCTAATGTCAAAGTATTTCCACTTTCTATTTAACTCTTGTTATGCTGAACTTACCATAATTTTACATTTTACATATAGATACTATGGATAATCTTCACTTGAGTGTCATAGCTGTGGTCCTTTACTTTAATCTTCCCGGATCAGTGGGAACCGAGTCACAGCGGATTCTTCTGGATACACATCACCATTCAGACTGCCGGTGGGATGGGGAGTTCTTACTGAATTGTTCTTTTACCGGAATATCTGCTATTCCAGAAGATATATCACAAACAGCAATAACGGCTGATTTTAGTTACAATAACATTAAAACTTTTCTGTGCACTGATGGAAGAAGTGAAGAATGGATGCTAAACCACCTGAATCTCAGTAACAACCTGATTTCTGAACTCTCCTTAACTACTTTTAGAAATTTACCCCTTTTAGAAACTCTAAACCTCGATGGTAATGCCATCCACACCCTCACACTGGACATACCTACGCCTGCACTTGGGTCTAAAAAGTATGGAAAAGGCTGTCATCTCCTGCCTGCGTTGAAAGTATTGTCAGTTGAAAGAAATAATCTTAATACAGTTCCAAGAGGTAAGCTCTCAAAATCTTTAAGGACCTCACTCCCAAGGGGTGAGTTGGTTTGGATAGGATTCGGTACATCTTGCTGAATTCAGAATGCGACGATCTCATTTAGTTATACTTAAGGTGAGGGAAAGTTCCACCTGCGTGCAAATACAGAGACTGAAGCAAATGGGTTGTTTTGGATTAGGTTGGGGTTTTTTATACAGTCTTTGCAATCATAATGCCTTAATGTCGGTCAGATACAATCAAATTTATCCTCTGGATTAGGTTGGGTTTTTTATACAGTCTTTGCAATCATAATGCCTTAATGTCGGTCAGATACAATCAAATTTATCCTCTGAGAGCCCAAGCAGTATTCTTCCTTCTTGTATAGAAAGGGAGGTAAGGATCTTTGGAAAAACACCAGTCTCCACAACCCAGTCAAGAACCTTAACATCAAGAAAATTACGGATAATGAATTTCATACTATTCAGAAGAAAGTAAATAGTCTTTTAAATAAACCTCGCTCCAATTTCAGTATTTCACGAAGACAGGAAAATATATTTGGTTCAGTCAAAACAATGTTGCTCTATGCAATGTGGCACCCAAGCAAAGTGACACCTTCTAGTAACAAGAGAGGGCTGTAAGGTTTCGATAGACTTTTAGGAAGTGTTTGCTAGTCGCTGAACTACGCTAGGCATCGTAGCCTTTATGACGGCCTCTGTCCTCATAAACGGATGGTTCACATTGTCCAAACAGTGTTTAAACGAAGCAGAAGCTGCAGGACGAGCAACACTATCCTATATATTGTTTGCTGAATTTAATTGATCTCTGATAACATCATCAGATTCATTAGCTCTAGATTTTGAAAATACTGGGGGGCCCAAACGAAAAACCCACCTACCTCACGAAGTCAGACAAAGGGAGTAAAATTTTGCACCTACACAGGGTCCTCGAAGTTCTATTTTTCTCCTTTTTTGATACTGAATAATTCTCTGGCATGCAGGAAACCGTTTCACTTATTTTGTAGAATCTGTAAGGTTCCCATATAGACAGTATAGAAAAGCTTACTTTATAAATACATTGATGCAGATTTGATTTGTTTTGATAGATAAATATAACTACACATTATAGGATGCCTCAGTGGGTCAGACAGATCAACCCTTTTCTATAAGAGACTCAATTCTTAGATGTTAAAAGTCAAATTGCTACGCATCGTACCACCATACTTCAAGTTATACTTAAATCCCATATTCATTTAAATACATGTTCAGAACTTTTATTTTCCTCCTCCAAAATACTTCCATAACATTCTAGTTTTTAAGCTCTGGTAAGAAAACACAAACTTAAGTTCTAAAGCAGAGGGGTTTGGCCACAGAGAAACCCTGCTCACAACCGCCACCCCAGGTGTCAGCTGCTGCCCACTATTGCCGCACCAGTGTGTATTTTTGGCACAAATTTAGCTTCAGGGAAGCATCCAAACTACAATTCTTCGTGCAGGTGGCAAGGAAGAGTTGATGAACTGCCAGAACTTCTGAATGCCTTTCCTATCAGCTACCTCTAGTTTTACAGCAGGAATGAATCATTCCCTCTGCTTTTCACAATAAACCCAAAGATCAATTGCCCGGCAAACAGAACAGCCAACCGGAATAAGAGATTTCCAGACCAGATGACACCAAGGGCAAAATTTTTAAGGAGAACCAGTAGCTTCTCAAGATTGCTGTATGAGCAAAAATCACTTAGAGTGACATTCGGGTGTTACAAACTGTGGTGAAGCCGAGTGTTCAAGTGCCTGCCTTCCCACTGGAACTTGCCCGCTGGAGCTTTGGGGGCTGCCTGCACAGCACCTAAGAAAAATGAGGCATCTCCAGCATTCAAAAGGGCCACTTATGCAAAACAGATGCTGTCGTAACTAGGATATGCTGAAGAATGTACTGTCGTGCTTGATAATTCACAGGCAGACAGGCATAAGCAACAACGCTTTTGTTTTCAGTCAGGTTTACATCCTGTGAATACGGTTCAAGTGATTCCACATATGAAAAACTCCCGTGAACTTGCAGATGGCAATGAATAGGAGATACTGTATCACCTTTTGCATCTTCATCTTTCATTTACAATTAACATATTTGGATTTTATAAACTGAGTATATTCCACCCTTTCACACTCCTCCTTTCCTACCTCCAGTTCTCCAGAGAAGCATGCTCAAAGAAGAGAGATCACAGTCAGAATAATTTTGATTGATAGCACAAGGGAACGTTACCGCTTTTATGGAGATGTGGATTTTTAAAACATGCATTGATTATGAATGTATTAACGTGCCTGCTGTTGATGCTACACAACTTTTAGAATGGGACAACCACTGAACAGGAAAGGCATAATAACTCAAAGCCTGCAGCCACTCGTTGCAATAGACAGGAACGGAAGGAATTTTGTTGCAAAGAATTTTAAAAAGCCACTTGACGCAATTGGGAAAACAAGAACATGAAATGTAAAATAGTTTTGTTCTTCCTAGGACTAGGCCTGCTGCAATCTTTACAAACTGTCCATTTGTCATCCAATGGCATACGACAGATTGATCTGAATGATTTTCAAAACTGTTCACAGCTGAAGGACATCGACTTGCAAAACAACAAGATAACTAAAATTCATCCAGACGCCTTCAGGGATCTCAACAAATTACAGGTTGTAAAGCAATATTACAACTGTTTCAATGTTTTGTGTTAATCACCATTAAAGATATTAATTATAAACTATTCAGCATAATTATATCGGTCTTTGATTATTATATTAGTATACAATTATAAAATATAAAGCAAATGGTGAAAATAATCATTATTTTTATATAATACATATACTTGCTTTTCATATATAGGAAAACACACACACTTGTAAATATACAAAATATAACTGTAAATTCACCATTTATCTATGCCACAAACCAGCCCATAACTGCCTTAAACACACATACATCCTTTTCTACCCCCGTCCCTTCCATGGCGGGAGCCCTGCGGCTTCCCATTCACACAGAGGTAGTCTACAACGGGAGAATTCTAAATATACCACACTTCAAACTTTTCATTTAAATTAAAAAGCTTAGAACAATATTCTTGAAAACCTAACCAGATATATTGTTCCCGTAACTGCAAAAGTGCTTGGATACTAAAATAAATTTATTGTTGATATTGCAATTAGGATTCCATTGTAAGGCTTACCAAATTAATTCTGAATTCTTTCCAAATAGGTCGTGGATCTCCGTCAAAATGCTCTGACAACCCCTTTACCACAGATATTAATGAGTTTGAACTTCTTTCAACTTGAAGTGGGTTTGTCAAATAACGCCTGGATATTTAACTGCAGACTAAATGCTTTCAAACATTTATTTCATTTTCTTTTTGACTCCACAAGGAAAAAATGGAGTATTTCATACAATAAATCTGCCAGCGACTCACAGAAACCTCTGCTGTATCTTTCAAGTTTCCATTTAAACTGCAGCGACAGTGTTTTGCTCAAGAGGGCTGTAATCCCAACAGGGAAGACATCGGTGCTAAACTGTGACCTGGACAACACAAGGGGTATGTAAAACAGGGACTCTATCGATACGCTGCTAAAACCCAAACACGTGCAGAATGATCAAAGAAATCTGGTTTAAAAAGTGGATTTCTAAAGATACTGTTTAAAAATAACTGAACAACAATTTAACATGCAAATTATTTCATTAGGAAGTAGTGCACTGGTTAGAATACTTGAAAGTCATGTTTCCCAAAAAAAGTCTTCATCTCCTTCCTTACATTAAACTAGTAGGTGATGCCAAATTACACACAAATAAATTTCAATAAGTAGTACGTTGCAAATTTAACAGTTACTTTTGGAAAGCAAATGAAGGACCAAATAGCGGGGTGGCACTTCTGGGGCATGTAGAAAACTGAGAAGGATACAGTAGTGTTTCTAGTATTCAGTTACAGCAAAATGAAATGGAAGTTTATTTGCAAGGGAAAGGATTTATATTTCTTCTAAAAAAGTACAGCTATTGGAGCACACAGTTCGCTTAGGAAACTAATTCAGCATTTACAATTAATACAGAGCACTTGAAGTACAAGTGACAAAATCTACAGAGCTCAGACTTTCCACAAAGAAGGAAAACTAAGACCAAACTTAGAGTAGAAGGTGTATTTGTCATGTGCCATAAGGCAAAACGGTTTAACTCTAATGGACTAATAGCACTTTCAGGTGGTAAGGCTTTCCCCTTGCAACACTTTATCCCCAGATGAAAATACCTAGGATCTATCAGAAATGTCACCCGCTTTGTCTGTTAACAAGGAAAGTCATGGAAACTCTGATCACGGGATTAAAATCAACACACTGGATTGCACCAAAACTCAACTGGGAATGCGAGCAGATCCAAAGGCAAAGGTGTACATATAACCTTGAAACATATTCCAAAAACCAACAGCCAGCCACAGCCTACGCTAGCTAAAGTTTGGAACAATTGCTCGGTAAATACAAATATCCTTGGTTTTCAAACCTTTTTGCTGCAGTCAAAGCAGTAACTACAGGAAAATCACAGTGGTTGAAACATTGATGGTTAACTAGTGAAGTTTTATCCCATAGCTGCACGCAGTGGCCGTGGCCACGCTGGAGAACGGCTGGCTATAAATACGGATCTTCCACAAGGGAGCTCAGCGGGTGTTCCTAGTATGACCCAGAACACACTTAAGATATTTTCAGTGACCTCCTCCCTTACCCACGCCATTTTTCTTGTAAAGTCTGCTATTAAGACCCTATACGTACTGTGTTTTAAACGTGTGGGGGGGAAATACAGGATGCTTTAACAGATACTTGGTACCATGTAAAACAACTATGGATGGATAAAAAGAAAATGGATTGTATAATAAATAGTTAAAATTATCAAAGATAAGTCAGAGTATGCTCTTATAGAAATAACTTGACCCTGCAAACCAAGTATCCTATACTTTTAAGAAAGATTTAGTTTGTGTTTTCTTTTATTTCAGGTAATGGAGTCTCTTGGTGGACACCTAAAGGCAGAATTTCAGAAGATAATAGCCTTCCTCATATGACACTGGATAAAATGAATAATTTAGTGATATACAATGCTGAGAAAACTGCTGAAGGGTTATATCTGTGTATTTTTAATACACCAAAGGAGAAATATCTCATCTACGATATACAGGTGAAAGAAAAGGTTTCAACATTTTTGGTTAGAAAAGCCCGGGACACTAACACTGTTTTTAGACAAGGAAGAACAGAGCAGGACCTTGCATTGGCTGTCTGCCTCTCGGTGTTCATTACGTTTGTTTGTGCTTTTTGTCTGGGTGCTTTTGCTAGACCCTACCTTGTGAGCCTGTGGAGACTCATGCGCAGGAACAAAAATTCAGGTTCAGAACATACTTATTCTAATCAAGCTTTTTCAGATGAAACCTTGAGCAGAGAGTGCTCTGCAAGCAAACCAACAAATACGCAGTGTAATTTGTTCATTTTTGATGAGAATTCTTCAAGAAACACACACGTTTTTCCTACAGAAACTACTTCTTTGCATGAAAATGTCATTGGTAGCAGTGTACATGCACCAAATACCGAAGAAGAGTACCAGAAACAAAGCAACGATGAGATCAACGTGAAGAAAAAAACAGTGTTTTCAGACATCAAAACTAGTATCAGCAATGATGAAAATATAAATGTTGATGATAACGGACAATTTTCTGTAAGGATAGATTACAAGAACAGCAATGAAGTAACGCCAAGAAAATTAATGAGTAATAACATTTCATTATGGAAAGATTCAAAATATGCAAATAATGAAGACTCAGAGAAGAGAAGGTTCCCTCCCATGCCCAGGAGATTGAATGCTGACTCTTATTCAAATCACACTGACTCTTCAGATTCGGATTCATCCTTCACGGGAGAAACTGGCTTTCCATTTTCCACAATACAAACACCTACAGTTGCACGAGATTCTAGGAACAGCAAGGTAAGCAACAACTCTGGTCTGCTGCAGTCTGAAATCACAAAGGCTACACCAGATTCTCCTGAAAGAAAAGGTATCGTTTCACACAATGAACCCATGAGCACTACAAAATTTATGCCTGGAAGGCAAAGCTGTGATGAACAACTTGGTTTAAACGGCAACATGAATATAACCAGTGATGTGGGAGATTTTATTTTACCCAGTAGCTGCAAGAGAGATACAAATATTGAGAATTTAAGTGTCTGCCAAACAATAGAAAACTCTCCTCTTACAGAGTATGACTATAAAACGGAATGTACAAATGAAAAAGATGCTTCAGCAGATATATTTGGCGATAGTTCTTCAGATGAAGGGACTCCATTCACAATGAGTGACTGTAGTTCTTTAGCAGACTTTGAACTGGAACAACCTGATGTTAGTGACAACCTGCCAGTCTGTCAGTCATCACTAGAGGAAGCCGATACGAACAGTGGAACTGAGAAGTTCTCAACACTGCCAGAGTCTCCAAACATTGCTGCTGAACTTCGGCACATTGGGAAAAAGGAAGACAAGAACAATGAGTATTTTGAAACCACTATTAATTATGGATCAGATACCATCGTGCCTGAAACAGCATCACCTTACGCTGATAAGTGTAGTGACCATGTAAACATGTCAGATTCAGACCCAATTAGTTCTTCAAGTCAAGAAGTTCCCGAGACGCTTGATTATTTTACTAATGCAGAGTCAACAGTACAAGACTCTATTTCTGATTCTCTCCACAACCAAAGTACAGATTTTGGTAATATGTTACTTTCATTACAACATTCTCTCACGTATGACACAGATACAGAGAACACTCCTGAAGAGGCTGAATTGCAGCTGTATCAGTTTCCCATTGAATCACAGCATTCCCCCAGCTTCAGTCCCACTGAACAAGAAGAAAATGCACCAGAGGGAAGTACAGACGAGCACATAGATAGGAACTCCTTTGAAAAGAATCATCATGAAGGGGATATTACATTAAGAAGAAACACGAGTACATCTGAGGACAACGATTTTATTTTTGCTCCCATTGATATTGGTTTGAATGAAATTGTTCAAACATCATCACTACTGCATTCCAGCAACAAATCATCTCTTCAATCTCTGCCTGAACACACAGCTGAAAAACATTTTACGGTTATTACAGAGAACGAAGACTTGCTACCACAGGGGAAGCAGGTGAACACAACTAAGGCTTGTGCAGATAAAATGCAAAGAGGTTTTAATGAGAAAGACTGTGATAGATATACAGAATCACAGGATACCAGCAACCATAGTCTGCCCGAAGAAACGCAGTCTTGCAATCTTACAGCAGATTTGCTGCATCTTCACTCTTCTGGGAAAACACAATCAGTCTTCAACACAGAAAATCATTTCCAGCTGGGTCAGAGTGACGAGGATGCATATTCCTTCTCAGTCCCACAAGGCTTCTCCAGCGAAAGCACACAGTACAGTCCATGTTCATTCCCACAAAAGACTACAGGAAATACAATCTCCGAAAGCACTGATTCCAGCAAGACGGAGGATGACACTACTTTGACAGGACTGGAGAACAATTCTACAACAGCTGTCAACCTCCAAAATTCGAGTGAAAAACGTCAAAAAAGTCGCACCAATTTAGGACAGGGCCAGTTTTTTGTTAAGAAGAAAAGAGCATTTGATGGATTTGCTAATGTTTTGCAAAGCAGGAGAACAAACTTCAATAGTTGAGACACAGAAGTGTAATACTAATCTCCCACAGTGTTTATGTCATATAGTAAGTGCAAAAATGAGTCTTAAAATGAAGTGTGTAACTTTTAGTAACTGTTAAATGCCATGGGTTGTTTTTGTTTGGGTTTTTTTCCCCTCCTCAGTGCAACTATCTATCTGCCTTCAACTTCAGAAACCCAAGTTACAGAACTAGACTTAACAAGGAGATGTATAAAGCCTGGATCCATCCAATTTAAAAACACCGTAATTCCAAAGGTTAGTTCAGGCCAGAAGCCATGGACTTTTGTTTACAAGAGTACTTGTAAAAAAACAAGAATAGATTTTATGAAAAACAACTCTAGGATATTCAAATGAGTAAGCTACTCAGTAGTTATAACTGATAATAAAGCTTTTGCTGAGTTATAATAATAATATATATTTACTTTCTCATTATTGTTAGTACCAAGATACTAGTTTCCCTTAGAAATTGCCTCTGATACGCACTGTTTTGTTTCTCTTTGTCTAAAATAAATGTAACACTGAAATTATCATTACATTATTACTATTATTGTGTTTTCCTGTGGGACTCACCCTGTACAGTGAAACAGTACATATTACTGTCTTCTGCTTTTTGAATGAAATTCATGGATTAAGTGTCTGAATTCCCACAGTTTTGCAAAGATAGGTAAAGTCCAAGCAGTATTCAATTACATTGAAAAAATTACTTTTTAACTTGGCAAGACAGAGAGTAATGAAACCCTTCTTTCTCAAAGAAACAGAATGGAATTCAAACCTTGCAGAAACGTCAGTTATAGAGATCTAGCTACTGCTGGGACATCACCTGTCGTTTGCAGATGTGGTGACATAGGCAGGGTAATTTAAAAAAAGACAACCTACTATTACTAAGCTATAATTCCCTATAAAAAGGATCCTACACCCACTTCAGAATTTTACTGAGGGGCAAATCAAGAGCAGCTCAAAACTGCTGTATTAGAATATCAGCAGCTTGATATACAGTAACTTTTTCTAAGCCAAAAGATAAACAAATGTAAGATAAAATTTTCTCTGAATATGGCCCAAGGCCCTTTTAACATACACAGTATCACTGATGTAGTCCCTGAAGGGGAATGTCATCACAAAGGAGAACAGGCCCAGGTTCCCAGAAAATGCAGGAGGCTGGCCAGCAACTCTGGGAAAACTTTGTTATGAAGACACAATTAATTCACTAAAAACTCTGAACCGAAGGAACACATTTCAATTCCATCAGCCGAGAAGCAAGTCCAATGCCACAGTACATCTTTGAAACCATCTTTAAAGAGAAAACTAGGAAAAAACAAAGAGATGCTAACAGAAACTAGTAATTTTTGTTAGCTTCATGTACTTGGAACTAAAGAAAAAGTAAAGCAACTGAAGGAGACCAGTACTGATATTATTTGATCTTTTGAAAAATATTTTCTTTAGTGCCTTGAGTTCCTTTTAAATAATTGTTTTACACATCTAGCATCACAATTATCAGTTATATATTTACTGAGCCAAGTCACCTACGCTCAGATCTCCTGTTGGTTTGTTTTGGGTTTTTTTTCTGGCTGATTTTCTCAAAATCTCTAACATAACTCAGAATAGATTATATGGCAGTTTCAGTCAGGTGTTGCATGGATTTGATTTAGGTCACCACAGTATTTGCAAGTAACTGCACTCAGTAACATCTGCAATTCAATTACAGGCAATGAATCTGCTGTCATTCACACAGATCTTCTTGCTTTCCAATTAGTTCTTGGAAGATTTCTGTTCTTTTTGCTCCAGTACTCAGTGATATCTGAACTGATAACTAAGAAATTTTTTTAGGAGCAGGTACCGGCTTCATTCCTTCAGTAGGAGTCCGCTCAGGAACCAAGGATGAAATCATCTTCTGAAGAAATTGATAATTTGTCATCAAATTATTCATGAGTTTAAGGGTCTGATTTTGTTTTCTGTTTTTCAAACACAGGAAAAAGTTTTACGCATATAACTGTCCAGAATTGTTCATACAGTCTGAGTAGACAAGAACTAAATGACAAAACGCTGAAATCTGCAAAAATCACAGCATTCCTAGAAATGTTAAAAATAAATACAGTAACTCTAAAATACAGTATGTTTCCCAATACAACTCCTTCCTTGAGTATATAAATGTCTGTAAATGTTGTATCCTGTCCTACTGCAATTTTCTCTCCTAATCCCCACATAATCTCAATACTCATGTAATGTCTTGGCTTCTACTGAATTTAAGGCTGCTGTTCTCAGAGAGCGGCGTGTGACATAAAAAACCAACTGTTTTTAGAGGCTGGGGGGAAGTAAAGAACTGGGTAATCTGAGCGTGATTCCTCGTAGGAACAGCTACATAGCTACTAGGAGCGGAAAACAGAACAGTATTTCCCCACCGCCAGCGCTTTTCTTAGCACTTATAACCAGCTTTCAGTAAAGCTCATTATACACAGAAGTTACTTGTGGCCAAAGCAACTTTAAGAATGGAATACATAAAAAAGCGCAGACTTGCTCTTTATGGTACGTATGAGTCTTCAAACACTGTGTTGACAGACCTCTCCAAGGTCTGTCACCTTTCGGCTGTACCAGCTGCTAACAAGTTAAGAAATCTAACTACATAAGCAAGCCAATTTCGTGGATCA
>NW_008795127.1:8808724-8809403 GCF_000699145.1 Aptenodytes forsteri
TAATTTCTCATCTTTTTTCTGACCATGGGAAAGCTGCAGTGGCGATGCAGACCGTACACTACTCGTGAGAAGCTGCGAGTCTTTAAGCCTCCCTTTATGCCATAGTTACAGAAAAAGGTTATCCGCCGTTCTCAGAGAAAATAAATTTGCTCCTTCATCAAGGGATTTTTAACATGTGACAAAGTATTTCATTCTACTGTCAGAATATTGTCAATGTTCTGTCTCAAACTTACCTTCAGATTTCTGCCTAATCTTGCACCTTTCCTTTGCTACTGATCACTCCAGATACTCTTCTTATCACTTGTTCATTCAAACCCACTCAGCTGCTTCTCCTTCATATTAGTTCCTCACTTCATTAGCAATTGCTCCTAAATACAAAACCTTTTATATTTTCTGTGGCTTCCAAGCAGTATTCTTCATATTCTGCTCCTCTCCATCCACCCTATTTCTCCATGCCCTTCTGTATACAATAGCTACACAGTCCCCCACTCACCAACTCCCTCTGAGATTTTATCCGCTCACTTTTCTTTACATTTCAGCTGATATCAATCCACTGTATCTTGTTCGCACTGAAAACTTCACTAGTTTAGCTGCTTTGGTCACTGAGAATTTTCTAGAATACCTGTACTAGTACAAAACCAGTTGCAGTTATAGGGGTTTAAGTGTACATTACACGGAC
>NW_008795127.1:8809416-8830584 GCF_000699145.1 Aptenodytes forsteri
CCCGCATAGAAGTTACAGTTACAAAGAGGCAACTGCAACTGCTCTACAGATGTTGAAACTTCTTTAGCTTCATCAGTAACTTCAGGTAGCGAAACTCATGTTCAGGTAAGACATGTTACTCTCACAGTTGATAGTGAGTAAACAGACCAAGTCACAGAATAGATTCGATAAAAAAGGTGGCTGAGCATATGCTGTATGAATTTGTAAATGAAGCACGAGGCAGCAGCCAAGAGGATGTTGGTAATAGTTCGGGCACACCCTTCTCACAGGGCAACGGCGTGCTGAGCTCCGGGGTTGACAGGACATAGTATCCCTCATACAGTGAATTAGTATAGGAAAAAATACTGAAGTCTTAAGAGTAGATCGAGAACTTCAGACACAGTAACGTGAATGAAACAAAGCTCTCACTTTCAAACACATATTTATGATACTTTGATAATTATCAAGTTGTTTGCTGTAGGTACAAAGCATTTCAATCTTTCCAGAGTATGCAAATAACTGGGCTGGAAAATAACCCTTGAATACAAAGAAAAGACATTCACATTTAACCTACATAAAATTAACATGAGAAACTATTTGGATAGTAATATTGAAGGTTTCATGGTACAGAAGACTGTGACTCACCCCCTCTGATCAATACAAGCAGCAGGCTACATTCTGAGAACTGGTGAAGGCAATCCCAGCCTCCATCACCAACATGCACGTAATGAAGAACTGCTTCTCTAGAAAGGGCTCTACATTATAATCGCCTAATTGTAACATAAATACATTCAACTTTAAATAATATTTTAAGTCAAGAGCCTTAGGACTAGTAGCTCAAATAGTGCAAAATATTAAAAAAAAATTCTTGGGAAACCTCTTACATGTGTTCTTTATCCTCTTTGCCAGCTTTTAAGTTTGTTTCCTATTCAAAAACAGATTTGTAACTCTGCAAGCAACACAAAGTAGTAAGATAAACTAATGGCTCATTTAAAAACTAAATTTGTGACTGTATTACGGACATTTAGGCTGTAATTTCTGTGTCTTATTGCTAGCAGCTTTTCTACTGCTCTGCTTAGATACTATCACTTTTGCTTTAAAAAGATCAACGCGACAGCTCATCACAAGTCAAATAATTGAAAAACTCTTCTAAAAAGTAAGGAAAACCACAAGTGTTTAAGGTCATGAACAGACCCTCAGATCAAAATATCACTGCATTTAACTACTACTAAATTGGCCTTCTCTTCCAGCATTACATTTGAGTAACTCAGAATTTTCTTTAGCATATGCTTTTAGAAATCACAGAAGAGTTGAGGTTGGAAGTGACCTCTGGAGGTCATCTGGTCCAAACCCCCTGCTCAAGCAGGGCCACCTAGAGCCAGCTGCCCAGGCCATGTCCAGATGGCTTTTGAGTATCTCCAAGGATGGAGGCTCCACAACCTCCCTGCACAACCTGTGCCAGTGCTCTGTCACCCTCACAGTCAAAAAGCATTTCCTGATGTTCAGATGGAGCCTCCTGTGTTTCAGTTTGTGCCCACTGTCCCTGGTCCTGTCACTAGGCGCTGCTGAAGAGTCTGCCTGTCTTCTTTACACTCTCCCTTCAGATACTTATATACATTAGTAAGATCCCCCCAACACCTTCTCTTCTCCAGGCTAAACAGTCCCCGCTCTCTCAGCCTTTCCTCATAGGAGAGGAGCTCCAGTCCCTTTATCATCTTTGTGGCCCTCTGCTGGACTCTCTCCAGTATGTTGGGGTGTCTCTGGTACTGGGGAGCCTAGAACTGGACACAGGACTCCAGGTGTGGCCTCACCAGTGCTGAGCAGAGGGGAAGAATCATCTCCTTCAACCTGCTGGCAATACTTTGTCTAACGCAGACCAGGTTACCCTCTGCCTTCTTTGCAGCAAGGGCACGTTGCTGGCTCATCTTTGACTTGGTGTCCACCAGGAACCCCAGGTCCTTTTCTGCCAAGCTGCTTTCCAGCTGCGTGACCCCCAGCATATATTGCTGCATAGGCTTGCTCCTCCCCAGGTGCAGGACTTTGCAGTTCTCCTTGTTGAAGTTCATGAGGTTCCTGTCAGCCCATTTCTTCAGCCTGTCGAGGTCCCTTTGGATGGCTGCACGACCCTCTGGTGTATCAGCCACCCCTCCCAGTTTGGTGTCATCAGCACACTTGCTGAGGGTACACTCTGCCCCATCATCCAGGTCATTACTGAAGATGTTGAACAGGACTGGGCCCAGTATTGACCCTGGGGTACACTGCTAGCCACTGGCCTCCAACTAGGCGTTGCACTGCTGACCACCACCCTCTGGGCCCTGCCATTCAGCCAGTTTTCAGTCTACCTCACTGTCTGCTCATCCAGCCCATACATCAACAGCTTTTCTATGAGGACCTCATGGGCCAAAAACCTGTGTCAAGATGAGTGGGTAATGATCATGCTTCTTGTAAAATTTTGTCTTAAGAGACATTCCTGCTCAAATTGACTCTTTTTGTTGAAAAATTTTGTATTACAATACTGGTTTACACCCACACACTCCATTTGAAACATACCTTTTTCCAACAAAGTTTTAAATACTGATTTGCCTTACTATTAGAAATAAGGACGACAAGATTGTACACACAAGTTCTCTGCTACTAAATGATAAAGGTTGCTAGCTGACGTGATGCATGTTCAGATATGAGAATTTCTGAAGTATGAACCACAGAAAAATCTGAAGTCAGTTGCTGAAACCAACACAAATACTGTTTATTTGTGGGATGCAATTTTACATCAACACCAGCAAAAGACCTAAAAATCAACCAGACGAACTCATGTTAGGCGGCATAACAGTATTTTTGTCAAGTCGTGAGTCACAGGAGTTTAGCACACCTTATTTATGTAATATCCAAATAACTAAGACATAAAGCATTCACAGTTACAGGTTAACTGCTGTTCCTGCAACAGCAGCGTCAGTAGGTACTATTTTGTGACAACACATGTACACATGCACACACACACACACACACAGAGGGGGAAAAAGTTTAAAAAATAAAAACAAACAAAAAATATCAAGCCAAGTTTTGGTCTCAATTACAGACAACAAACTATTTAGTTGGTGGATGGATTCTATACACTTTTACAGCAATATGAAAGGACAAAATATAAGGCCTAGAAAGAGGTATTTTAGCAGTTATAATTAAAACCAGGGCACAAGCTAACCTTTAAAGCTGTCTATATGAATTCCAAGAGTATTAAACAATTTGTTAGACTTGTGACCAAGGGTCAACAGAAATCTGGGAAAACCTTAACACAACTGAAGTCCATTTCTTGCCCTCCAAAAAAGTAACTTGGGAATATTAACCAAGTAGCAATGAGCAGTAACTAATTTTGATTATGTGAGCATATTTGTGATGAAATAAAATGCATGTATTTGTGGTAAAATGGGAGAAGCCTCCAGTCCTCTACAAATGTTAGAAAAGGCTACACAAAGGTAACCCAAGTATTTATTGTAGCTTAAAGACAACCTTAAACAGGTTTTAACTGAAAACTCAGGTACATAAAGGATTCCAGTAAATTCCATCCTCTTCAGCTTGCTTTCCTTGAAAAAGATAAAAACTGAAAAAACAACAGTAACACAGAATTATATTAATATTTTAAATACTTAATATTATTTTGCTGTAGAATGACATTTAATTTGTGGAATGTTTCAGTTACTAATATTCATAGAATCATTTAGGTGGGAAAAGACCTTTAAGATCATTGAGTCCAAAGAGCTCCAAATGTTTGTCATCTATCAACTTAGGAGTGTCCACTGCTATAGTCTCTGGACGCTGTTTTCCTTTCACTAACTGGCTTTCTACTTTACATCTCCCAAATACCAAGCAGGAATTGCACATAGATCATCAAGTTTCTGCTATAAGGACAGTAATAGTACACCAGAAAGATTAGCATAAGACCCGTGACACTTCTGCCAGAATGACCTCTCAGTGTCTCATCCAAGAAGTCAGCATATTCAGTATATTACTTTTCAAAAGGAAAAAAAACCCCAAAAGCAAACACCAAACTTGTACTAAATACAAGGTAAACTGAGTAGCTTAGTTAAGTTTCCATAATTGTTTAAAAATGAGAGGGAATTTCTCCAAAATACAAGAGCTGGCAATGTTAGGATCCTCTGCTTATCAGCATATATAGCAAAAACAGAAGGATGGATAGCACAGGGAAGCTTATCAAGCCATACGGGTCCATTTTAATCCATTTGTTCTCTATAAATGTCAGTAAAGCTGTCTACTAGCTGTAATTGAATTTGTGGCTTATTTTATGAAGATGCATGTTTATAAACCAGCTGAAGACTAAAGATTCATCCTGATTGCAAGTGGAAGAAAAAAAAAAAATTGCAGCATCTATCCGATTCATTTCCAAACACATTCTTCCTTTCCATCACTCCCGATTACTTTTACCCAAAGGAAAAAAAAAGTTTGTTTACTTATACAGAGCGAGTATTTTCTGAGGTTTCTTTTCCTCTGTTTTCTTTGCTTGTAATTAAACTTAGTATTCTGCTAAACGTTAGCAAAACTTGGAAAAAGAGCACCTGGTTGAGCTGAACAGATTTCTGTTGACCCTGTTCTATGAAACTTATACCTATAACAGTAATAGATTAAAAGTGTCTTTGGCTCTTGCTTCCATTATTGGAAGCCAAATTATTTGTGACATACAAAACCTTTTATACAAACCTTGTATTTGTTGCAGGATTCATGCCAATTTGTGCTAAACAGTTTTCTAGAGTCAGTAACTAGTTTAATGTTTAAGAACAATTACAGTATTTCACTTAAAATCTTAGCAACCACAATTTAGCCTAATGTTAAAAGTTATATTGCTTCTAAGTTCATTCTTTTAAGAACTAAACCAGCAGCTCCAATGATATTTCCTTACAGTTATACTATGGTAATATACACATTTACATCAGAAGTCTTAATAAAACGTGTGTTTTAGTAAGAGGCTTATTGTAAACATTAAATACCACACTCCACCGAATTAATTTCTTGTGCAAACTGGCATCAAACATGGAATTAAGGTTATGCATATTAATACATGAGAAAGCAACGACTATGTATATTTTACCACTATCAACTTCTTATACTATGGTAATATACACATTTACATCAGAAGTCTTAATAAAACGTGTGTTTTAGTAAGAGGCTTATTGTAAACATTAAATACCACACTCCACCGAATTAATTTCTTGTGCAAACTGGCATCAAACATGGAATTAAGGTTATGCATATTAATACATGAGAAAGCAACGACTATGTATATTTTACCACTATCAACTTCAAAGAGCTATTTAGTGTCATGGAAACCCGAACATAACTATTTCATGGGGAAAGGTAGTATTTTCTTCTTAGCATCATGAAATTCTAGGTTTTGTATATGCATACATATTGTATAGTTATGTATATACAAATATACACAAACAAACACAAACAATTTTTGTCTTTGGCAGCTGAGTTTGACAAACAAGAACCAACAACAACAAAAAACAGATCTGAACACAATTGACCACCTGTAGCACCACAATTACAACCTTCTGGTCCAGGGCAGCAAATTAATGCACTTTTGCTAAACTAGGCTTAACCCTGAAAGTAGTCAAGTTAATGACAGTTGTTCCTGACTTCAGTGATGGCAGAATAGGACCTTCGATACAGCTGAAAATTTCACATTCAACCTAAAACGCTTTCCCCCCCTTCCCCTGGATTGCATTCTGGAGAAATATCAAAACTTCCAATACCTAATAAAATATTTCTACAGAAAAGTAATGTTATTCTTCGTCCCAAAACATCCACTGGCCTTTTTTTGTTAAATGCTCCGTGAATCAATATGGAACATTTTAATAAATCCTTAGGGATCGAAGTTTAATAGCACCGGATACTTCAAGGACCTATTCATAAAAATCAACACTAGTATTACTTAATAAAGAAGGGTAAGGCAAAGACAACGTGACAAAAATCACAGAACTTCAACATCATTCCATTCACGCATTTTCCCCAAAATAATCACTAGAACTGTCCTATACAGATAAAGAGATGAGTGAAATAGGCAGTGGTCCCTACTAAAACGTACTGTCATTTAATGCTGGTGTTTAACATGCCCATTGCCTGCAATGGACATTCTGCTAGGAAATTCCAATCCCCAGCATGAAAGAAAAAGTAATGTTTTGACTATTCGATATCATATTTTTAATCACTTAGAAACACAAAGTTAGAGACCCTGTGAAAGGCTGATGTTACAAACAAAAAAAACCCCACCCAAATCTGTATTATCTATGTGCTAGGGGTGAGCAGACTTTATTCCCCAAACCACTAATTTTAGCTAGAATTTTCAATTTCACTAGATCGCAACGTAGACCAAACACTCTTGGTACACCAAAAATTAAAAGGAGTATGCCAAAGGCAATTTACGAAAGTCTAAAACCCATTTTTAAAAGGTACTTTAATTTGTTCATTTGTACCTGTAATGACTACTGCAGTTTTAACATTAAAAAGTCAGTACTTTTTTCTTCAAATGGAAATAATCTGTGGCATGTACAACTATTACAGTGTTTTAATATTTATATGTATATATATTTTTCTTTTTTTAAGACACCAATGTTTCATTCCTATTAAGCAATAGGTCAGGTTTGGCGAACTCCGATGAAGAAAGTCACAGCATGTCTTCTCCCCTCAGAAATTGGCATCTCAAATAGTAACATTAAAATTGACAATAGTTCTTCACATAACTATGTCCAAGCAGTCTATTCATTTCATTTTCTGAAATGCTACATTTGAGACCAAAAGAAAAACAAAATAACTGAAGTTTCAACAAACATGTAAGTGATGACTAGAAATATGCCACAAAATTATTTTTACAATACATTTCTGCAGAAATAATCCCTAGGTGAAGCTTTTTTTATACACATATACAAAATTTAGACAGCAATATACACATAATCACAGTGAAGACGCTGGCAAGTTCACCAATTCGTAGTGTAAATACAAAATGCAAAGCAGCCTTCAAAGAGAACAATGCTACACAGCAAGCATAGCTAGCTTGTTAAATAGCAAACATCAAAAGTTCCCTGCAAAAGGGATGCAGTGCAAGAAAAGCAGCATGCACTTTGATACAAATAGCAGTTTATGGCTAATGGTTGACATAACTGTGGTAACAGTGACTCTTGAGTGGCTGTGCATAGTTAAACTCCTATGTCATCTGTTTTCCTTTATACCATTCCACAAACTCATCCAACAACACTGGCCCTGTAGAGAGATCAAATAACTGTATTTTACAAAATTTTGTAAAAGGACACTGAATGATTAAGCTCAGAGAAATAAATTATTTTAGAACACCAACATATGGTAGTACTTACAGGCTCCGTCTTCATCATAGTTACTGAGGTCAAGGTTAATCGTTCTGCTGAATTCAAGAACGTTACACCATTGGTCCTTATTGATAACTTTGTATTTTGATTGCTGCTTAAGGCAAGAGACAGAAGTTACTAAAATGTATTTTCAACTCCCTCAAATTCAGATTTTCTTACGGAAAATTTAAACCTTGTGATGAATTATTATTTTAATCTGTATGCCATCTAAAACTAAACAGGATTAGAAAAACAACTTAGTAGTCAAACTAGTGTTGAATAATTCACATTTCTGATCAAGACATCTTTTAGTGGACAAACATATAGCAATAAAATGAAAGTTCAAAAGCAAATCAAAGACACTCTATACTTTGTCCTGCATTACATAAACCTTAACAGCACAGAGATTTGGGGAAAAGGAAGAAAGGAAAGATAACCAGTTACAAGTGCTGCTTTGGGGGTTAGTATATTCTAAATCAGAACAAAAAATTCTTAACTACTCATTCTACCTCTAGTTAAACTATCAGAGAAGACAGCCAAAAAAAAAAAATGTAATTCTGGTTTAAACTTCATACCTCTAGAAACTGGTGAAATACTGGAAAAAGGGACCATGTTTTTCCTAAAAGAAGGCCCAACATACACTTGGCAGTATTGATATCTAGGCTGCGCTGGTCCTTTTCCTGCATAAAAAGAAAAAGGTCAAAAAGGAAAAGAGAGCGTGATTTCAGGATTCTTCACTTCCCCCATTGCCTGTACTACAGCTCACCCATACATAAAATAAATTAACAAATAAATAATAAATAGCAGTATCTAACAGTGGGTTTTAATAAAACACAGCTTCCTAGTAAAATTTCCTTCCTCACAGCTAATGGCTTGCTATACAGAGATGCTGCTTTCTATAGACTTTCCCAAAAAACTGTCACCACTATTGCAGATGAGGCATACACTCCCATTTGTGACTTCAGACCTTTCTAGAAAGCAATGGCCATTAGACCCATACCCATGTTTGCATGTATGCCTCTGCATAGCCTTACGTCTCTTAAAATAGTATTGCTGCACATATTTCCTGCTGTATTATTACAACTACGTGAACTGTCAGTAGATAGTTAAGCAGCTATCAAGTAACACTGACTATGCAGGAGTGAGCCAAGGAGGTTCTTTCTTCTGTTATTCTACTGATTATATGAACTTCAGATTAAATTAATTATCAAATGAGCAGAGGGAACATAATACACTAGCACATGGAGACCCCTCTCAGAACTGTCCCAGTTTTAGTTCAACGTAGCAGTAGTATATTAAGGCTTACAGGATGATTTTTTTGTTTCTGCTAAGAAAAAGAAGCATCATCTGTACCCAGCAGATTCACTGCATCTAATCAGTGGGAAAGTTAATATATTTGGTAACACAACTTCTGCACATCTCAAAATTAACATGTGTACATGTAAGATTCCATTTTGTTATTTTAAATAGTTTATCCATCTACATTTGTTGTCTTGAAATTAAATAAATTTTGGTGAGAGATGAGACGTAAAACCCCACCCTTTTATGCCTTGGTTATAGCATTAAGCTACAAATTTAGAAATTAATTAAATCACAAAAAATAAAGTTCCATATTAGCTACTGTAGACCTTGATCTCTCTATATGTACTCATGATTGCAAAGTCTAAATTAAGAAAAAACAGGGATATAGGGATATCCAGCACACAGGGAGCGCCTAACAGAACAGTGCAAGACAGCTACCCAAGACAAAGGGAACTGAGCCCTACGCCTCACCTGTACAAGTGCAGTTGCATGTATTACAGAATACACATCTTTATTAAAAAAACAAGCTCAAAACATAACTGAATTGTCTTCTATCATGTAGGAAGGATGTGGTAGAGCGAGATCCCAGTTCTCAGACAACTAAATGCCTTAGCCACAAGGTTATCCTCTCTTCTTGAAACCCATTTCATACAAAATACACCTCAACTCTAAAATTGTGTTGACAAAACTTAATGCAGATTTGTTTTGGAAGGAAAGTGGGGAGGCCAGCAACTCTGAAAACACCAGAAACTGTTTTACATTCTGGTCACTAAATCCAGGAGGGGCTTTACTCAATCTGATCTAGAGGGAAAAAAGTAAATCTCAGGATGAACAAAGCTTTTCGATTAGTGATAAAGCGGAAAAACAAACCTGCAAAAGCATTTCTGTATTAATATGATACAATTCTTTCACTTATTTCCAGTATCAAATAGTTCTAAAAACTAATCCTCTTTCCAAAGCCCATTTACACCTCTGTCACAAGCACCTTTAAGCAGAAATCATACTGCTGTGAGAATATATTTTATTTTCCATGCTGTTTATACTCTGAATTCTTCCCACACACTCAAGTGTTAATGAAATCAGGCTCTGTTGCCTTTACTTTGGCCATGCTGTTTTTACATGCCTTACATTGTTAAGTTTCTACATTCTCCCTCTCCGACTACTGTTCAGAACAAATTGTTCAGATAAGCCCCTTATACCCACATCCAACTGCCTAATGGCACATCTGCCATGACAGATGCTCCCATTTCATTCTTAACATACATTCCAGATACTCCTCAATGATTCTATGATTCTATGATTCTATGATCTGCCATGACAGATGCTCCAATTTCATTCTTAACATACATTCCAGATACTTAACATTCTCTTTCTTGGATACAGTGGAAAGAATATATTGACAAACTCTGATAAATTTCAGTATTTGTTTTACATTGATGACAGTCTTTCTGAGATTTTTTTTCCCAATATTTCAGATAAAAGACCTATTTAAGCCATGAAATACATGCTTCCGCATGTTCTCAAACTTGGCAATGACAATGGCAAACAGGGAGCAAGGAATGTATTTTTGCTTAATACCAACATATGGTGTTTTAAATTATTTCCTCAAATCCATGCTAACTTAAATCGTGCATGCTGCATAAGACCTCGATGATACTTGTTTTTATTGACAAACTAACTCTAAATACCAAATCACAACAGACGCTTTCAAAAATTCTCTCTTAAAACTTCAGAAGTTTAGACAAGTGTATTTTGCCATGGAGCACTTCCTGGAAATGATTACCCTTAGGATGGAAATCACACAATCTTTTGAATCAAAACCCAAAACTGTTCCCATCAGCTTTTTTCTATCAATCACTTCAATTATTCTGATAAAAACTATGTACATATTCATCTGCCACATCTAGATAAATATATCAGCCTTTGCCAGCATTCATTTCTATTCTTACTAGACGCTATTCTCCTACAGACTTGCCCTGGCTCCACAGTACTGGAAGTTCAATAATTCTACTGATCTAATATTGTTTTGACAATTCCCCTGTTGATATACCTTTGACTTGCAGTTCTACAATCCAGGGGGTTTTTTGTCACAAATGATGTCGCAGCATTTGTGTTTCAATGTTTAAATTCTTTTTCAAGAACACTGTTTATCACATCAATTTGGTACCTCTTGAAAAAACGCCACCCACCATCCTCTTTTTTAGTTTCTGTACTAACTTTTGACAGGCCATCAGCTGGTGCAGATTTGCTACTACTAAAACATTTTTTAATCTATTCCAAACGTTTCATCAGTATCTTGAACTTCTTTGGCAACGTTAGTTATTTCTAGCCTTTGCATTTTACATTGAGCAAAACTGGCAGAATAAATTTTTACACAGCAAAGGAGGAATTAAGATGTTGATATGGCTTTTTTTTCTCTCATACTAACTAATACCATGCTTTCTGTCATATTCAGCTGTAAGTTTCCTTGGTTAAAAGTGAACTACCGTGAATCTCTGCACGCTGACATGCCAAAAGTACTGATGTACCACAAATCTGAGTTACTTATGACAGACTTAACTATCAGAATTGCTATCAGTTCAATTTCTTCTTATTATTTTTCTCATGTTACTTTTTTTGCTGCAAATTTTCTTGGTGCTTTTGGTTCTTCTGCACTGAAATCTGAGCTTCAGTTTTGCCTGTGATCATTTTTATGTTAAATCTTCTGTATATTCCATCACGTTAGCAAGATGGATGTCCAAATTCATGTCAAAATGTTAATTCAGAAAATTAAAGTTCTTTTACTGCTCCCTTTAAGTAGGAATAGTCTTATGCATATTATAGGTTCCAATACCAGGTATAATTTTATCAATACATATTTTATGGTAGGAAGACTGATATCAGGATATTGTTTAATAAATACTGAGATCATCATTAATGACCTTCCAACAGTCTTCTGAACCAGTATTTATATTATATAATATTCAGCTTTTATCATGTTAGTTATTTTTACCACATGCAGAAATGCCTGAAGTGCCTTCCTGTTTTAAATATGTTTATGCTCACAAAATTCAAACAGCTAGAAGAAAAAACAGGGTAATTATAAAGCCAGTGGAAGTGGCAAAGCTCCAACGTGCAACAGAATAGGGCCTAAATGATTTCCTTGAAGTCACAAAATAGCTTGAAGCAGAGAGGTAACAAAACGTGTCAAAACACTAAGCCACTGGACATCAAGCATCCTGTATTTTTTTTTTTTCCCCCCAGTTCTGGCATTTTGCATATACTTTTTTAGAACACAAATAGTTCCATTTGGTAGAAGCAATCTTGAGTGGTATCTTAAGAGAAACATACTTAGAAGTATACAGCCTTCCAATTATTACTTACGAAAGTAAAGTTTTAATTTCAGATGCTGGTCTTCCACAGTACTTACCCGTGCAAAGTCAAATGCATATCTATAAATAAGTTTAAAATTGGTAGGCTCATTTAATAAAGATCTCAAGTAATCCAGAGAATTTCTCAATTTTTCTGTAGTGTCACATCTACAAGAAAAGCACAAAGTGAATTTAGAGTCTGTGTTCTTATACAGATGTCTGATGTTTTAGAAAAGAATCTCTAACACGTATCCTCATCAATCTGTTCAAAATACATCACTCTGTACAAAGGCATGTTTATGAGTTTGTCTGCGTAAAATGCCTTGATTAAATCCACAGCATGAAACAGATTTAGATAAAATAGCAAAGTCTTACACTGGTACTCTGATAAAAATTTGTTTGGCTTTGTAGAAAATGCACTCTCCAACAGATTAAACTAAGAGCTTGTCTACACACGGCAAACAACGAGCAAACCACAGCAGTGAAACAATACTTCTATAGTTTTGCTGAAACTATAGAACTTCCTACACCGTTTTAGTGATTCTGTTCTGGAAGATAAGTCACACCTACAACTACAGAACCTACACCATTTTAGTGATTCTGTTCTGGAAGATAAGTCAAAACACAGTTCTTTCTCCAACTCTATGAAACGTGATTATTCAACTACATTTATGTTAATTATGCCATGAAGATAAGCTCTCAACTGGAGAAAGCAACTCTTAGAAAGAGCATGACAATGCAGAGTCACAGAAAGGGTTTCTATTATTTAGCATTTTAAACTACACATGCTCTAACAACATACCAATATCTAATAGATAGGTCCGATCCAGTGACAAAGACAGATGTCTTTGGGGACAGAAACAACGTCAAACCTCATGACATTTCTGTTTTCCTGAGACTGCAGACACTTTAATACAACTGTATTTAAACATGCAGCCGTCAGGTTTCAAGTTGTCTCTAAGTGGCCATATAACCATAAATAGGACCAAAAATTTATGGCTTCTACTCCACAGTAAAGCTCTCTGGCTTTAGGTGTTTTGAGTCAAAACATCAAAGTGTGGTTCTTCTAAAAAACTCGGTTTACTATACCAAACTTAAGAGGCTTTTCAAAGCACTTACTGTAGTGATGTCATTCCTTTTAACCATTCTTGTAATGTAAAGTAGCCCATGTTTTGTGCATCCAATTTCCATGCTAGTACAAGCATAACTACCTGTTTTAAAGAAGAAAAAAAAAAATGAAAACTGAAAAGAATTAACAAAAAGATCCACACATTTTTCACATAACTACTGTTTAGTAGGCTACAAATGCTTTACTTGTATAAATGGGATGTTCAGATCTTTGTCACTTTTTAACTTTTAAAATAGTGTAGCAAACCTGTACATAATCCAAACAAGGAGAAGATAACAGTGGAAAGATACAGAGTGAACATCCACCCAAGTTACCAACCAGTAGCCACCTTACTTCAAGGGAGCATGCACAGTCATCTAGTGAGCAGTGCAATGAGGAAGACGAGTTGGTGCAAAAGCTACAGAAAAGGTTTCCCAAAACAACTACAAAATTTAAGTACCAATTTGACGACAAGTTACATTTGACATTTGTTAAGACTCTCATCTAGATGAACATCAGTTGCAATCCATGAGCTCTGTGAAATCCAATTATTCTAAAGCTGGTAATGACCCCACCTGAATCCAGCTACCCCAGGGTACCATCAGCCTACCTAATTTTGCGGGTCTGAACATGCAGTATAATTCAAGTAGATGTTAAGTAAAGCTAAGTGAACTAACATTAACACACATCAAAACAGAGGCTGATGCATAAATACTTCAGTTTTGACCGAAACGAGAGTCCTTTTCACATCTCACACAGAAGACTGAAGCAGTAAAGAATTTAGATAAAGTGATACCATAAGATTACTATCTTATGCAGGAACTTAAGAAACCATTTTTGATATATACACGGTAAAACTTGCAGGACAACTGACCCTGCAGACTAGAAGAATAAAAATAATCAAGTCATTTAAATTTGCAACTCAGCCACTAACTAGCTAGTGTTAGTGCAGCCCTACACGGTTTTTAATGCGAAATCAGAATACCTACTTATATACCCCAATGTCTGCATAAATCTCAAGAGTTTATTATACTAATGAACTCCAAAATTAGCAAATTACATCTTATATTTTCAGTAAATCTTTCAAAACCACAATTCTCATTTTACTTAGTCAGAGATAATGCTTTATGAATCCTGCAAAAGATGGGACTTGCATATACATTTAAATTAGGCAAAGCCTGTAAAAGGCACAACTATTCCTTTTTAAGTTTTATTTACTTCTATATATACATACATATAAAATATATATACCTATCTATATATATTCCTTATTTATGTTTTGAAATGGCATCATGGAAGTGCTAATATTGCTCACAATATTTGAAATCCCTTTCTCTCCTAGAAAACCCAAAGAAAACATTACTTTGTATTTTTGTAGTTGCTACATTAAATCTCCAGTGCTGTCTCATTGTTTCAGAAATTATAACCATCAGCACTTTTTTTTTTCTTTTTTTTAAATCTCTTTTTGGGGGGCGTGGGAAAGTGAAAGAGAAAGGGTGGCAACACAGACAAATTGAGTTTTTACAGGTTGACACTATGGGGTTTAAAATAAAGGCAAGTTGTTTCCAAATTTATATAAACCTCCCTGGTTTGTATTTTTTTAAAAAACTCCCAAGAATTTTTTAAATTCTTGATGGAAAAAATAAGAGATCTGAGACTGACTCATGTACATCGTAACAGATTAGGCATCTTTTGAATGGACTTTGAACTTACATTTTCTGGTTCAACTCCAATGTCTTCACAAAATTTCTCCATACCTTCTGGCCCTACAATGTCATCAGTGCCTGCAAACAAAATGCACTTTACTTATATCTGAAAGTTAAAACAGTCTGTCCTTTACAGCACAGGAGAAATGCAATCACACAGTACAACCTGAACTTCCATACAGGGTTTTTTTTGTTTGTTTTGACATGCAGTAAACATTTCCACACTTAGTATCAGACTTGGACACACTTAAATCTTTATCTCACCTTTGGAAACAGAGACAGAAAAACTGTAGAACAACTTTTCATTCCTGACAATATCCTTTACTCTACCTATTTGCTGAGATAACGTTGGAAGAGTAAATTAATAAGATATTTAAGAATGCACTTAAGACTACCAGAACATCCACGTAATATTACCACAGTTAAATGAGTGGACAATGGTTAGTGAAACTCGTTTCTTGGCTTGAATCTCTATGTGATAGAGAGATATCACGATCATATCACATAAAAATGTGATGTGTAGCCATACAGGATACAAGACATTATCATTCCCAGAACCTCATTCCTTACTGTCTTACATACTATCTTTATATAAGGTTATCTACAAAAAAGAGCCTAAAATAAAAATCTCCTGCTCCTGTTTACTCATATTGCTATACCATGGCCACACATTATCTGAATTTTAGTAACTGCAGGGGGAAGGAAGACATGAATTACAGCTATTTCTTTGCCAACATAAAAGGAAAAAAGATTCAAAATACAGATGCTATTAAAATGCACTACTATTAAAACATGCTGTTAAATCAATATATTTGTAACTTCTACAATGCTCTATTGAAAAAATTGTATAGGCATTAAGAATTGTGCTGTGCAATTCTATTTTTTTTTTTAAGTACATTTTAAGTATTTGTACTATTTTGTTAGAATTACTTTATGTTTAAAGGGCTCATTTGGGAAAAAAAACATTAGAGGCTGAAATGCCTGCTTTCATCCAGTATAAAGATCACATGTGCAAGAAAAGAGGCTTTATAAAGGGAAGATCAATTTACGTTTTATTATTAGGTGACCTACTATTCTAGAAATAACAAGGTTTAATTATATCTTTTCCCATCTTCTCATGACATCCTCTCACAGTTCTCTGAGTGTACACAACAGTCTTTAAAAAGATGCATTCTGCAATGTAAAGACACACTAGGGAAAAAAAACAAACAAATGCAGTGTCAGCTGTCTGCATATATAAAGGAGAAGAGTTATGAAGCAAGAACACAAAAGAGATTATTCTTTGAAAATTCATTTTTTAGAATGTTACTCAATACTGTAAACAGAATCATACTCTCCACTTTTCTCTGTTTTATCTTGGTGTATGCATCCAATGGAAACCCAAAAGTTCTTTCATATACAGCCTTCCTTTCATCCCTTCTTTCCATGAAAGTCTTGACAAAAATGAGTTATCCCTCTTGCTAGAGTAAAAAAATAAATTGAGCTGGTCAGAAAGGCAGAGAATCTAACAGGTTAGATTTGGCTTGAATTCGTCTGAATCTCCTCTCGCAGACTGCCACAGGCAAGTGAGATCTCAAAGTATTTAATTTAGTTTATATAATTTTATTAGAAGAAAAAAATATACTTTATTACATCAAATTAAGTCACTCTTCATTATGCCTAAGAAGTAGACAAAACAGAACAAGCTGTGAGCAACGTTATCCAAGACAGCATGAGAAAACTGCAAGATGACCTTATTTTCTTTGTCAATCACCTATTTCATTTCCTTTTGGTCTTTACAGTCATGAGATCATTTTTCCCCAAACTTCAAGTCCTCCCCTTCAGAAAACCATGTGTAAAAAAATGAATGCAACAACCAACTTCACTATTAAAGGATCATCTTTTGTGACCGATCATAATTAACAATCCTAGAAGTAATGCCTGAAGAAAGTTCTCATACACAAGAGCAAGAATAAGTAATTCAGTCTACCTTCCCTATACCTTGTGATGGAAAAAACTATATAAAGACAAGACTAGTACAAGATACTTGAATTTATTCACTTCTTTGCTTGAAACCGTAAGCACCAGATTCAGCAGGAACAAAACTAATGTTACTACCTCCCCCAGCTTTTTTTTTTTTTTTTTTTTTTTTTTTAATTGAAGACACACTTCTCCTCCTGCATAATTCTGTACTATTCAGCACTAACATGGCAGATGACAGAACTTCTAAAGCCCCAGAGGTAACAACATTTTGGACAGAAATACAGCCTTAACTATAGATTTGAATAGTAAAGTATACATGTTCCAAAATATTTTAAGTTGCACACATTTTGAATTCTTTTTATAGAATAGAGAGAAAGACAAAATTGCCCCTTCAACTCTTCAACTTCACGCTACACAGAACATAAGAAAAGCTTCTTTAAGGCTTTAAAAAAAAAAAGCCTCTATATTCAGTCTTGGAAAAGCTCAGTTAACGCAATTTTTATATTCCAATGTAGATTAAATCGTTATTAGGAGGAAATCCGCATTTCACCCTTACCTGCGTATTCATAGAACCATTCTAAGCATCTCTTACTTGAAAAGACTTCTTCCTCTGCTTTTATTCTAGTCGAATCATATTTTCTATACATACTTGAAAAAAGAAAGAGAAACAAGCAATTAATTCATCAAATTATTTAAAAGCAATCTTTTAGTCAACAGCCAGTGTAAGCAGCAACGTTTTTCCCTTCATGAACCAGTTTACCCAACATTCTGTCCTCATATCCAGTCATTTGGGACACTGCTTAACAGAGTAAGAATCACTGAACCTAAATACTGTGTTTGCTCAGTCTGTCACACTTCAACTGATTCACAATCGTTATCCATGTACATGAACTTTCCTTACAACAAATACAGACTAATTCAAATTCAACCCCAAACTGCTTTGTCTAAGTTCAAGTAAGATTTGTGTACACCATTAGTTACCACAATCAACTGATGGGCTGCAACTTGGCTGTGTGTCTAAACCCAGAGAAATTCCATGTCACAGTCAACACAGGTCCTATCTGTAGGCACACGCATACTTTGTGCACTCTGAATTATTAAGTAAGGAGAGCTGCACATACTCTTTTCACTTCCTCAAAAAATGCTATAAAAGGCATAAAGACCAAAATAGACATGACCCACACTTACACTATTCTAAAGCCAGTAAGTTGGTAACACAAAAGAACCACAGAGAACAGGTTACAGGTCCTCACTGACAATAACTCAAGGAACCTCATTCATCATTGGGTAAATAGTTATCTGAAATGCTAGATCCATAGCGCCCCTTCCCCCCAGAGATGACCGGCAAGGTAATGCTCTCTGACAAGAAGCATAAGGAATTTTAACTACATTCAGGAAACAACACTGAAGTACTAAATTCAGGAGGCTGGTATCTGAAACACCTAAAGCATGGAAGGCATAGCAGAAATTGAGGAGTTACTCCACCCTGTTTAGACTTTTCTGAAACAGAAACAGTACCGTTTGTGCCTGTTAGAGGAAAGAGACTCAGCAGTCCAAGTAGTTGTTCACTGCTGCATATGCATTCTCTGATCCATTTCCACCACTCTGCAGTAGCTTGGGCTCATAAAGGCTGGAAAGAGCCGAGCAATAAATGGCTTAGACTAGAGGAGGTAGCCAAGAATGGCTCTAAGTGTTCCAAGCATGCAGCCCTTCCTCCTACAGTGTCAAACCCTCCTGGGGAAGGACAACAAAGTGGCTAATTGGTTCAAGGAGAATTCTGAAACAACTTGATGAAATTAATTTGGAGTTAATTTCATCACCATTTTGGCCTTCTAGAAAGACATATAAAAGATGTCTACACTTACGACCTTAGAGTACATTGATCCCACTATTCTCCACCTAGCTCAGCTATCAGCTATGAGGAACTGTAGCTAGAAATTAACAGCGCACAGATCATTCTGACAGTAATTCAACGACTACTTCGTGTTTATTGTCATAGTTGCTTTAAAGCAACTAACCATTAGGAAACTAATACTAGTCAGAGCAAAATGATAAATTGCTAATTGGAAGACAAATACAAACAAGGCTTTTAAGAAATTTCAAGATGGAAAGAAAAATTAACACTGTACTGAAACACTGATCTGCAACAAACTGACACGCTGCAGAAAAATGCCAGCCATACATGTCTCAGAAACACATATATTCATATACCCACAATTTGTAGAGGTTTTTTGTTTGTTTGTTTTGAAAACACTTTTTTCTATTTGAATTACCTACTTTGTATAAGCTTTACTGCAGTTGCAAAGGAACAGGCTGACAGCACTGCCCAGTAAGTAAACAACTAAGCCAGAAGGTATAAGTGAGAGTTGGAACAGTTTTTTTTTCTTTTTTAAAGCAGGTCTGATAGCATTCTCATACTTGCAGAATGAACTGTGATTATGAAAGACCTCTCCAATATTTTTTAGGCTATTCTGAATTCAGAGGAATCAAAAAAATGTCTTGAAACAAAGAAAGGAGGCATTCTGCCACTTTGGCAAAAGTCTAATTACTCAGTATCCTCTTTTTTGTAGCCAACAAATGTGACAAACCAACTGGAATATCAAGTTGAAAACTGATTGTAGCAGGAGCTAGTCAACATCTTTATTCTATTCTATTTATTCAAGAAGTATGTAAGAACACTGCTGGGACCTAGGACATGCAAAGCTAATGTGGTTCCCAAAGACAGACATTCAACACAAGACTCAATGTTTTTTCTTACGAAGGGATGATAACCAAGTGCTTCGTCCTGCTTGTTCATGTAACTCATCCACACGTTAGCTGTCAGTATGTGACCAGTGGATTTGGGAAGGAACCCTCAAGAAACAAATTTATTGACAGAGCTCTAGGTCATCCAGGTATTTCAGAAAAAGGATTCCTGCATCTACAAGTGGCAGAGCTAAACACCGTAGCCGGAACCAAGACACCAATGACAGCAGTATGTGTAAGAGGAATGGTGAACGAGAACAGAAAAAAACAGCCCTTTTTATACATTCACTGCACCTATGCATAGCAAGTTTTCGTAGGACTGATAGGGGACTGAAAGTCATTTGTTGTGCTTAAGGCTAAGGTCATTGTTTAGGAACTGCAGGAAACAACAATAGTCATTAAGTCTGTGTGCCCAACATAATGCCAAGTAACTCCAAGCACAACGCTCTGGCCTCAAACTTATCATTGTTCAGAAACCTCAATATCTGACCACTGGAGTTTGATTTTTGAGAAACCAGAACTGATTACAGATCTTCCAACCTGTGCCGGTAAGAGAAATTACTTCACAGGTTCAGAAAATAGAATCAGAAAGGATATAATCTTGAGCTATCCCAGTCTCTGCTACAAGCTAAATCGCCAGACATTCATTAAAAGTGCAGGTGACACAGTATCACATTTGTAATGAAAACAGACTATGCATGGCCAAAAGTACAAAACCATGCAACAAAAATGGCTGGATGAATCTCAGATGCCTTTCTCTCAGCCTAAAGGAACTAATAGCAGATCACATATTCTGCAAGACAAGGATCACTTGAAAAGGAGTATGACAGAAACAAGTAACACCAATGCAGACCCGCTATTAGTGATCTCTCACGTATAAAGATGAAGCCTGTTCTCTCTCTGTTTACTCCAAACACCAAATGAGTTTCTCCCCCAGTCTAGTCAAACCAGATAGTTCTATTAGCAAGAGACTCCTAATCCCTGAAGTGCTTGGTGAAGTGAGATGAGCAGGGAGATACAAGCAAGTAAGTAGACAAGTACAGTCTAGGACAACTCAGTTCAATTATCACAGCAAGCCCAACCTGGCAGCACAGGGTAAAGGTGATTCCAAAGACTCTGTCCTCTGAACTATCATTAATACAGATTTGATCGTCTCAAGAACCGTATGGGCAGAGGAGAAAAACACAAACTGCCAGAGATGTCTGGCATCCATTTTGTGTCTTGGAATATTTCTCATATCTTTGGAATTTCTCTGTACATACTGCAAGATGATATGTCTTGTCTTTGTGCTAAGGACAGTGTCTCTTGCTACGCAGACAAATACAAACTGCCAGAGTGCACAGGGTAGATATCTGAATACTCTGGGAGCACCAAACATCTACTGAACAGATCCGAGTTCCAAATAGCAAGTCCTCAACAGCTCACAGCTTCTTCAAGATGACCAGCACCAGTACCTTCAAATATATGCACAACCATTATGGAGACCATGTTACAGTTTGGTAATTCGCTTATGCATTGATGGTCCCCCAAGAGGAACCTGCAGAGCTTGTCACACACCAGAAGTGAAAGAACATACTGCTCAGAGTCTGGAGGAAAAAAAAAAGGGGGGGGGGGGGGGGGGGAATAAAAACCACCAAAACACCCCC